>NC_084631.1:30060832-30103332 GCF_033978795.1 Nerophis ophidion | reverse complement strand
ATTTTAATAACTCATTATTAAAATCTACCTCCAGGTACACACTAAATCATTTAGTGGTCAATTGTATGGAATATGTACTGTACTGTGCAATCTACTAATAACAGTTTCAATCAATCAATCTAAAAAGCCTAAGTTCGTCTTCTTTGAGTGTGCTGGTGGACGGGGGCGTGTTTTGTCCTTCCGTGGACCCGAGGCAAACATTGTCTTCGGGGCCCTCCACTTACAACAAAACCAACATTTGCTCTTTGTCGTTAGGAACTACTTCCTGGTACAAACTAAAAAATGCCAGGGTTAAATTTGATAACCCAATTCATGAGTTGTGAATGTTGGGTTAAATGTTGGAGTTATTTTTACAAACATTGGAAAAGTCAAAGGAACTCAGCACGGATTTTAATAACTTATTCGGGTGTTACCATTTAGTGGTCAATTGTATGGAATATGTACTGTACTGTGCAATCTACTAATAACAGTTTCAATCAATCAATCTAAAAATCCTGAGTTCTTCTTCTTTGAGCGTGCTTGTGGACAGGGGCGTGTTTCGTCCTTCCGAGGACCCGAGGCGAACATTGTCTTCGGAGCCCTCCACATACAACAAAACTAACATTTGCTCTTTGTTGTTAGGAACTACCACCAGGTGCACACTAAAATATGCCAAAGCTATTTTGATAACCCAATTCATGAGTTACGAGTGTTGGGTTAAATTTTGGAGGTTTTTTTTATAAACATTGGAAAAGTCAAGGGAACTCAGCACAGATCTGAATAACTTATTCAGGTGTTACCATTTAGTGGTCAATTGTATGGAATATGTACTGTACTGTGCAATCTACTAATAACAGTTTCAATCAATCAATCTAAAAATCCTGAGTTCTTCTTCTTTGAGCGTGCTTGTGGACAGGGGCGTGTTTCGTCCTTCCGGGGACCCGAGGCGAACCTTGTCTTCGGAGCCCTCCACATACAACAAAACTAACATTTGCTCTTTGTTGTTAGGAACTACCACCAGGTGCACACTAAAATATGCCAAAGTTATTTTGATAACCCAATTCATGAGTTACGAGTGTTGGGGTAAATTTTGGAGTTTTTTTTTATAAACATTGGAAAAGTCAAGGGAACTCAGCACAGATCTGAATAACTTATTCAGGTGTTACCATTTAGTGGTCAATTGTATGGAATATGTACTGTACTGTGCAATCTACTAATAACAGTTTCAATCAATCAATCTAAAAAGCCTGAGTTCTTCTTCTTTGAGCGTGCTTGTGGACAGGGGCGTGTTTCGTCCTTCCGGGGACCCGAGGCGAACCTTGTCTTCGGGGCCCTCCACATACAACTAAACTAACATTTGCTCTTTGTTGTTAGGAACTACCTCCAGGTACACACTAAAAAAAGGTGAGGTTATTTTGATAACCTAATTCATGAGTTACGAGTGTTGGGTTAAATTTTTGAGTTATTTTTTATAAACATTGGAAATGTCAAAGGAACTCAGCACAGATTTTAATAACTTATTCGGGTGTTACCATTTAGTGGTCAATTATATGTAATATGTACTGTACTGTGCAATCTACTAATAACAGTTTCAATCAATCAACCTAAAAAGCCTGAGTTCTTCTTCTTTGAGTGTGCTGGTGGACAGGGGCGTATTTCGTCCTTCCGGGGACCCAAAGGCGAACTTTGTCTTCGGGGCCCTCCACTTACAACAAAACCAAATTTTGCTCTTTGTCGTTAGGAACTACCTCCTGGTACAAACTAAAAAATCCCGGGGTTATTTTGATAACCCAATTCATGAGTTGTGAGTGTTGGGTTAAATTTTGGAGTTATTTTTACAAACATTGGGAAACACAGAGGAGCTCAGCACAGATCTGAAAAAAAACCCCCGAATCATTGACTTGAACAAGTCATGGAAAGTCACTTGGAGCCATTTCAAAGTAAGAGCAACTTTGCAGACAATTGTTAGCAAGTATAAAGTGCATGGCACAGTTTTGTCACTGCCACAATCAGGAAGAAAACACAAGCTATTACCTGCTGTTAAGAAAACAAGTTGGTCAGGATGATCAAGAGTCAACAGAGAAATGTTTTAGTTATTTTTTTATGAAGAGCCATCCATATTTTGGGTTATAAGGGTACTATTTTAACTCAATTCCTAGGTTTTTAAAACTATGAACCATTTTTGGGTTGTTTTTCAATGACTAACGCATTTTTGGGTAAAAGCCATTCTTTATTAAACCAGTTATATTTTCTTGAAGGGAATTTTACTATGGCTTGATCTCTAACATTATTTACAATTACACATCTTATGTACATGAAACTATTTAAGCATGCTGTATAGTACTATGACCATACACAGCAATTCTTGTAAAAAATTTTTTTTGTTGGAACGAGAGATGAGAATTTGTGGGTAAACCTCTCCAAACCACACCAACAAGTTTGCTTTGGGAACCTTGTCTTTTATCAAGTCTGCACATCTGTAGGAGCATGTCTTTATCCAGTGCATGAGAAGGGATAAATATCGTAACTTCGGGATTTAAAAATTTTTTGGCTACACGATCTTCGCATGCCATCAATAAATATAACCTTGTCACAAATTAACATTAAATCGAACACACCCACTCGCTCATTCAGTCAGGCATTTGCCGTGTTATGGACTCACCCTCGCCGAGAAAAAGAAACAACAAAATGCACAAGACGCAGCCCAAAAAACAGAATACAATCAACCCAGCCATCAAAAAAAGGATACAGCTGCCGCACAGAAGGACAATTCACCACCACTAACAGGTAGGTAGGTAGACGCTTTCTTTTGTTGTGTAAATGTTTCATGATTCAATATGTACACCTGCAGTTTATAGACATTTAGGCACAATCAAAATTTTATAAAATCAATACTCAGATACCAAATAGGCCCTCTAGTGGATGTCAGTAGTATTATCAGGGATTACGCCTTACTGGATTCTTACGAAATGCTCCTCGGCGACACAGTCCATCATTTGCCTATAGCCGGAATTTTACAGACCAAAAAAATCTATTCACATCCGAATCTCAATTTGTGTTCATTTCGATTCGAAATCCATTCATAATAAAAAAAATAAATTAATATATATATATATATATATATATATATATATATATATATATGTATATATATATACACACACATATATATATACATATATATCAATCAATCAATCAATCAATGTTTACTTATATAGCCCTAAATCACTAGTGTCTCAAAGGGCTGCACAAACCACCACGACATCCTCGGTAGGCCCACATAAGGGCAATATATATACATACATATATACATACATTATATATATATATATATATCTCCATATATATACTGTACATATATATATATCCATGTATGTATATACATGTATGTGCTATATATATATATATATATACATATATCTACATATATACACACATTAACATATATACATTGACAAACCCCGTTTCCATATTAGTTGGGAAATTGTGTAAGTTGTAAATATAAGCGGAATACAATGATTTGCAAATCATTTTCAACCCACATTCTGTTGAGTATGCTATAAAGACAACATAATTGATGTTCAAACTGATAAACATTTATTTTTTTGCAAATAATCATTAACTTTAGAATTTGATGCCAGCAACACGTGACAAAGAAGTTGGGAAATGTGGCAATAAATACTGATAAAGTTGAGAAATTCTCATCAAACACTTATTTGGAACATCCCACAGGTGTGCAGGCTAATTGGGAACAGGTGGGTGCCATAATTGGGTATAAATGCAGCTTCCATGAAATGCTAAGTAATTCACAAGCAAGGATGGGGCGAGGGTCACCAGTTTGTAAGCAAATTGTCGAACAGTTTTAGAACAACATTTCTCAACGAGCTATATTGCAAGGAATCTAGTTATTTTACCATCTACGGTCCGTAAAATCTTCAAAAGGTTCAGAGAAATCTGGAGAAATCACTGCACGTAAGCGATTATATTACGGACCGTTGATCCCTCCGGCAGTACTGCATCAAATACCGACATCAGTGTGTAAAGGATATCACCACATGGGCTCAGGAACAGTTCAGAAAACTACTGTCAGTAGCTACAGTTGGTTGCTACATCTGTAAGTGCAAGTTAAAACTCTGCTGTGCAAAGCAAAACCCATTCAGCAACAACACCAAGGAACGCCGCTGGCTTCGCTGGGCCCGAGCTCATCTAAGATGGACTGATGCAAAGTGGAAAAGTGTTCTGTGGTCTGACGAGTCCACATTTCAAATTATATTTGGAAATTGTGGACGTGGTGTCCTCCGGAACAAAGAGGAAAATAACCATCTGGATTGTTATAGGCGCAAAGTTCGAAACCCAACATCTGTGATGGTATGGGGGTGCATTAGTGCCGAAGGCATGGGTAACTTACACATCTGTGAAGGCACCATTAACGCTGAATGGTACATACATACAGGTTTTGGAGCAACAAATGTTGTCATCCAAGCAACTTTATCATGGACGCCCCTGCTTATTTCAGCAAGACATTGCCAAGCCACGTGTTACAACAGCGTGGTTTTGTAGTAAAAGAGTGCGGGTACTTTCCTGGCTCGCCTGCAGTCCAGACCTGTCTCCCATCGAAAATGTGTGGCGCATTATGAAGCGTAGAATACAACAACAGTTGAGAAACTGAAGCTCTACATAAAACAAGATTGGGAAAGAATTCCACTTTCAAAGCTTCAACAATTAGTTTCCTCAGTTCCCAAACGTTTATTGAGTGTTGTTAAAAGAAAAGGTGATGTAACACAGTGGTGAACATGCCCTTTCCCAACTACTTTGGCATGTGTTGCAGCCATGAAATTCTAAGTTAATTATTATTTGCAAAAAAAAAATAAAGTTTATGAGTTTGAACATCAAATATCTTGTCTTTGTAGTGCATTCAACTGAATATGGGTTGAAAAGGGTTTGCAAATCATTATATTCCGTTTATATTTACATCTAACATAATTTCCCAACTCATATTGAAACGGGGTTTGTAAATATACACATATACATACATATATACTGTATATATACATATACATGTATATTTAGGTATACATACACACATATTTATATATATACATATATATATATATACACACATATATATATATATATATATATATATATATATATATATATATATATATATATATATACACACATACACACACGCACACACACACACACATATATAGGGGTGTGGGAAAAAATTGATTCGGATAAGAATCGAATCGAATACGTTGTGCGATTCAGAATCAATTCTCATTTTTAAAAAAATCTTTTTTTTTTTTTTAAATCCAACAAACCACTACACAGCAATACCATAACAATGCAATCCAATTCCAAAACCAAACCTGACCCAGCAACACTCAGAACTGCAATAAACAGAGCAATTGAGAGGAGACACAAACACGACACAGAACAAACCAAAAGTAGTTAAACAAAAATGAATATTATCAACAACAGTATCAATATTAGTTATAATTTCAGCATAGCAGTGATTAAAAATCCCTCATTGACATTATTATTAGACATTCATAAAAAAATGAAAAAAAGAACAATAGTGTCACAATGGCTTACACTTGCATTGCATCTCACACACTGTGTCCAATGTTTTCACAAAGATAAAATAAGTCATATTTTTGGTTCGTTTAATAGTTCAAACAAATTTACATTATTGCAATCAGTTGATAAAACATTGTCCTTTATGATTATGAAAGCTTTTTTTAAAATAATCTTCTACTCTGCTAGCATGTCAGCAGACCGGGGTAGATCCTGCTGAAAGTATATGTATTGAATGAATACAAAATCGTTTTGCATCGGAAAAATATCGTTTTTGAATCGAGAATCGCGTTGAATCAAAAATAATCGATATATTATCGAATCGTGACCCCAAGAATCAATATTGAATCGAATGGTGGGACACCCAAAGATTCACAGCCCTAATATATATATATATATATATATATATATATATATATATATATATATATATATATATATATGTGTATGTATAACAATAATATATAAGATAAGACGGTGCTTCTTTTTCAGACTTTTTTCTACAAAAAGTACAAAGTTATTTTCTACAGATGTGTTTTAAAGAGCACACCCCAACACCAGCATAACAGCACCAGGGGCACATTTCCCGAGACCAGTCTAGAGGCTAATCTTTCCTGTGATAAAATGGCAACCAAGGTGATCAAAAAGGTCAACCAAAGAACGAGATTCCCCTACAGAATCTCCTCTCTGGTCAACAAAAGCACCTTGAGGATTCTAGCGGGAACTCTCATTCCAACCCTTCTTTGATTACGCTTGCACCTCCTGGTACCCCAGCACCTCCAAAACTCTCAAATCTAGACTCCAAACATCCCAGAATAAGCTAGTCCGGTTACTTTTAGACCTCCACCCCAGATCACACCTCAATCCAACCCACTTCTCCAAAGTGGGCTGGCTCAGGGTGGAGGACAGAGTAAAACAACTTGCACTGAGCCTAGTCTATAACATCCGCTACACCTCCTTGATACCGAAGTACATGTCAAACTACTTCCTTAACGTAAATGACCGCCATAACCACAACACCATGGGGAGCTCCACAAACCACGTTAAACCCAGATTCCGATCTAACAAAGGTCTTAACTCATTCTCTTTCTATGCCACATCAATGTGGACTGCACTCCCAACAGGTATAAAAGTAAGTGCATCTCTATCCTCCTTCAAAACCGCTCTAAAACAACACCTCCAGGCAACTTCAACACCCTCCTCCATTCACATCCCATCTCCCCGGATTATAAACAACTCAAATGTACTTCTAATGTATATACTTGTTCTTATGCTATCTGAACTCACTATGTTCTCTGCTGGCTGTACATATCCTACTAAATAAGACCTACACTGTTTCAATGTCCACATTTCTCTGTTCATGCAATTGTTGATGACTGAAGTACTGATATCAACCAAAGCTCCTCATCCCACCCCCCGGATTGTAAATAATGTAAATAATTCAATGTACATACTATGATGATTAACCTGTGTGATGACTGTATTATGGTGATAGTATATATTTGTACCATGAATTGATTAACGTGGACCCCGACTTAAACAAGTTGAAAAACTTATTCGGGTGTTACCATTTAGTGGTCAATTGTACGGGATATGTACTGCACTGTGCAATCTACTGATAAAAGTATCAATCAATCAATCAGTCTTAAGGGACCCCGGGAACCTGCTTTATCAGTATCATACAGTATCATGCTTCAAAAAGCAGTGCGCTGCCAAACATGCTCGTTGTAGCCATGAGTTAATTGTTTTTGATATATTGGGCGAATTTTGCTGATCTAAAATGTATTCTTTATTGCCTTTACTCCATATAATTTTTCAGTACCAAATAGTTTAAGTCGGTCAAAAAGTGTTTGTCGCTAAAATAAGGGATTATATTTTTTTTGTCATATTGATTGACTTTAAGTGTTCTCTGTTACAGACTTAAAAAACAGTGTTAATGAATGTATTTTTCCCCCAAAAATTGTAGTTTCTTTTGATGTTAATGAGAACACAATGTTATGCAGAGGTGTACTTATAACAATTTTCTAAGCAAATGATTGGGAGTGGCGGCACAAAACATAATTGAGCCTGCCAAATTTCTATTTTAATTGCGTAAAATTATTTATTTTGCACAAAATACATATTTTTCCCCATTAACTCCATGCATGAAATTCAATTCAAGTTTGATTAAAAACGTCAAAAAATTGTTTCACATGAATAAAAAAGTGTCTTTTTTAAATTTTATTATTATTATTATTTTTTTTAGTAACGGGGTATTAAAAAAAAACTCTGTTTTGAGCCCTGATTGAGTCGGGCATATTCCATATTTGTGCTCCTTTGTGGAACTTGAACTGACCGCTTTCCGTTCCCAAAGCCAAGCCAAGTCTTCTCAGTCTGATGATGGACAGAACTGGCAGGAATAGACTTTTTTTTTTTTCTTTACCAGTAAATCTATTTCCCAGACATATTAACAAACATTGTGTTTCGTGCAGTTCCTCGGTCTTACTACGAGCCTCCTTCTGCTGCAAAGTATCTCAATGTTCAGTTTGATTTTCTTCATAGATGGCTGCTGTTGCCTTACCACCAGGCCTACAGTACAACACGGTGGAAAACTGTCTTTTGTTGAGGGCTACGTCGCAATTATGCTTGCCCTCAGGGTGCTGTGTAATTGAAGTGGCTGACTACCGAAAATTATGTGGCGGATCACATTAAATGAGGTGGTGGACTACATAAAATGATGGGGAAGAACACATTAAACAAATCGGCAGGCCAATTTTAATGACATGAAGGACCTCATTTAATGACATGACGGACCACTTTATATGATGTGAAGGACCACATTTAATGACATGGGGGGCCACCTTAATGACATGAAGGACCACATTTAATGACAGGACGGACAACTTTAAATGATCTGACGTACCACATTTAATGACATGGGGGGCCAATTTAAATGACGTGATTGACCACATAGAATGACATGACGGACCACATTTAATGACGTGGCGGACCACGATAAATGACGGGACTGACAGCATTAAATGACATGGGGGGGCCACAATAAATGACATGACTAACTTTATATGACATGGGGGCCCCTCTAAGTGACATGACAGACTTCTTTAATGGTGTAACTGGCCAATTTAAATGATGTAACAGACCACGTTCAATGACATAACTGACAACCCTAAATGACACAGCGGGCCACTTTATATGACATGACAGGCCACAAATAACAATGTGATGGACCACGTTTAAATAACATGACAGACCACTTTAAATGATGTGGTGGACCACGATAAATGACATGACTGACATTATATGATATGGGGGGCCACAATAAATGATATGACAGACCTCTTTAAATGACGGAACTGGCCAAATTAAATGATGTAACAGACCACGTTAAATGACATGACTGACAACCCTAAATGACACAGCAGGCCACATAATATGACATGATGGGCCACAATAATGATGTGATGGATCACATTTAAATAACATGACAGACTACTTTAAATGATGTGGTGGACCACA
Organism: Nerophis ophidion; assembly: GCF_033978795.1. Lineage (NCBI taxonomy): Eukaryota > Metazoa > Chordata > Actinopteri > Syngnathiformes > Syngnathidae > Nerophis > Nerophis ophidion. Next base: position 30,094,254 of record NC_084631.1, on the reverse strand, counting down.
ATAAATGACATGACTGACATTATATGGCATGGGGGGCCACTTTTTAAATGACATGACAGACCTCTTTAAATGACGTAACTGGCCAATTTAAAAAATTTAACGGACCACGTTGAATGACATGACTGACAACCCTAAATGACACAGCGGGCCACTTTATATGACATGACGGGTCATAATAAATGACACAATAAATGATTTGGCATTAAATTATGTGACGGACCACATATAAATTACATGACAGACCACGTTAAATGATTTGGTGGACCATGATAAATGACATGACTTACATTGTATGACATGGGGGAACACACTAAATGACATGACAGATCTCTTTAAATGACGTAACTGGCCAATTTAAATGATGTAACAGACCACATTAAATGACATGACTGACAACCCTAAATGACACAGCGCGCCACATTATATGGCATGACGGGCCATGATAAATTACACGGCGGGCCACGGTAATGATGTGACGGATCACATTTACATAACATGACAGACCACTTTAAATGATGTGGTGGACCACGATAAATGACATGACTTACATTATATGACATGGGGGGGGCACGATAAATAACATGACAGACCACTTTAAATGATGTGGTGGACCACGATAAATGACTTACATTATATGACATGGGGGGGGCACGATAAATAACATGACAGACCTCTTTAAATGACGTACCTGGGCAAATTAAATGATGTAACAGACCACATTTAATGACATGACTGACAACCCTAAATGAAAAAGTGGGCCACATTATATGACATGACGGGCAATAATAAATTACATGGCGGGCCACAATAAATGATGATGATAATAATAAATGATGTGCCAGAGCACATTAAATGACGCAACAGTTAAGTTAAAATAAGTAAAGTACCAATGATTGTCACACACATGCTAGTTTTTCCTCTGCATTTGACCCAATACCCTTGTTTACCTCCTTGGAAATGAGGGGAGCAGTGAGCAGCACCAGTGCCGCGCCCGAAATAATTTTTGATGATTGAAACCCCAATTCCAACCCTTGATGCTGAGTGCCAAGCAGGGAGCTCATGGGTCCCGTTTTTATAGTCTTTGGTACGACTCGCCGGGTTTGAACTCACAACCTACCAATCTCAGGGCGGACACTCTAACCACTAGGCCACATTACTGACATGGCAGACCACCCTGAATGAGACGGTGGGCCAAATAAAAAAAATGTGATTAAATTGAAAGCTGTGGCAGATCACATTAAACGAGGTGGTGGGTCAGATCTGCCCCCCCCCCCCTCGGGCCCCTGAGTTGGACACCTGTGCGGTACAACCACCACATCACCATCAAGAAATGTCTCCATGCACCTCTTGGCTCCTTCTTCATCCTCCCGACTCCCAAGCTAACTGCTACAATTAGCCCATGGTGTAAACACAGATGTGCAATCAGGTCTAGACTGATACCAGAGACAAAGCATCTGGGTCAACATGCGGTTCTGCTCCAGGACTGTTTTTTCTTCTTCTGCACAGCAGATGATTTCGGACCTCCTAATATCGCCTCCCATTATTTTGTCTGCGACGACGTGCCGCTCTCGTCTAGGACTGTGCGGCCAAATGTGCGGCGTGGAAGTGAACACGATCTGATCGTGGAAGGATGAAGGAATAGCATTTTCCACCGCTTGAATACTTGACACTCACGGGGGAAGTTTGAACTGTTGAAGACGCTGCATAACAAACTCTGAAGTTTCCCCCACTTGAAACAGCGAGATTTTGCACTGAATCGTAGAAAAATACCATTTTTATTAAGGGGACAAGCGGTAGAAAATGTATGGATGGATTATGATTTGGTTGCACTTTCTTCACCCTCATAATTCATGTATTACTTATCAGTCATGTCATCATATCAATAGTGCTGACTGCTTGTTACATTGTATACATTTCTGAGTCTCATTTGCAAGTACTATATAGTATAGTTCTTTTTACCATTATACACTGTATTACTAATATTTGGTGTGTATATATATATATATATATATATATATATATATATATATATATATATATATATATATATATATATATATGCATACATACATACATACAACTACATATATATATATATGTAGTTGTGGGAAAAATCACAAGACTACTTCATCTCTACAGAACTGTTTCATGAGGGGTTCCCTCAATCATCAGGAGATTTTCATGGAAGCATTCACATACAATGGTTTATATAGGGCACAGAGTGGGTGGGTACAGGCAGGCGTAGGGTGTGGTGATTGGCTCATGTGTTACCTAGGAGGTGTTTCCGTCTGTGACGGCATGTTGAAATGATTTCACTGCGCTTGTTGAGGGATGACAGATCTGAATGATATATAATAGTTTGTCTTTCAAGCATAGGTTGCATCTTTTATTACCACAGTTGTAAGGTGTGCTGGATGCAAGAATTTGCCATGTTATTGAGTATTCAACATTATTGTTGATATATATGTCTTAATTGGATTATCCAGAGAATAGTGCTCGATACCGTGGTAGAGTGCAATATGTATGTGTGGGAAAATCACAAGACTACTTCATCTCTACAGAACTGTTTCATGAGGGGTTCCCTATACATACATACATATATATATATATATATATATATATATATATATATATATATATATATATATATATATATACAGTCTGGCCCCTGGCCATAATTTTTTTAACACAATGCGGCCCCCGAGTCCAAAAAGTTTGGAGACCCCTGAAGTAGACATTACATTTTATGGAAAAAGCTGGCAGCTTATTTGCCAGAATTGTTGTGTTAAATTTACATTGTCTTTTACAACATTATATTGTTAATGGAAAAACAGTAGAAGTTTTTTTTTTTTATTCTGGCAATTGAGCTGCAGTTTTTCTACTGTAACAACACATGTATCGTCTTGCCATTTACAGTAAATCACAAAACAGTAAAACAACAACTGCAGATTTTACAGTCAAAAACTGGCGGTATTTAAAAAAAAAAAAATTACTTATATAATCCCTTTACGACCATGGAAATCTGATGATATCGCCTTTGTGTTTTTTCTGACCTATTGTATATTCCGCTCTACTGTATAAACCTTAAATATATATATATATATATATATATATATATACATATATACATATATATATATATATATATATATATATATACATATATATATATATATATATATATATATATATATATATATATATATATATATATATATATATATATATATATATATATATATATATATATATATATATATATATTGTAAGGCTCGCCACTGACAGTTTGTTTGTGTTTTAGTTTCTCCTCCGTGTTTGGTATTTCCTGTCCTTAGTTCCTGTCAAGTGCTCTTATTTTGTCAGCTTCCTGTCTTGTTCCCTGAGTGCTGTGTTCCCACTCAGCTGCGGCTGATTAGCACCTGGCCACACCTGTCGCCCATCAGCCCACTCCTATTTGCACCTGCTTTGTCTTGTGTCAGTTGCTGGATTATTGTATTGTCTTGTCTTTGCCACATGTTGTTCTCGTGTCTTTGCTACCCGTCTTGTCTGACATCGTTAGAGCTACTACCTGTCGTGCTACATTTTGTCCCGGTCGTCGTAGCGGTAAGCTGTTTTTGTTAGCCTTTAGCTATTTTCAGTTTTTTTTGTTTGCTACCCACTAACTTCCATGCTAAAGTTCCTTTTCGTTTTATAGCTCCCAGTGCTAGCTCCCTTAGTTTGTTATTCCGCCCACGTGCGTGCTTTTTGTTTGTTCTTGTTTAGTTTTAATTAAATCATGTTTTTTTGCTCAATGCCTGCCTCCTTCTCTGCATCTTGGGGTTCATCATCAACTAACTTTGGCATATATATACTGTATATATATATATATATATACATATATATCTTGATTGGGTTGTCCAGAGAATAGTGCTCGATACCGTGGTAGAATGTAACTGTCGCAAGAAACCTGATTGCCCTCTCAACGGAAGGTGCTTACAGACATCAGTCGTTTACCAAGCAAAGGTGACACGCAAGGACATTAACACATCCGACACATACGTAGGATTAAACGAAGGAGCGTTCAAAACAAGATGGAATAATCACAACGCCTCCTTTAGAAACCAGACTTTGCGGAATTCTACAGAACTCAGCAAACACATTTGGAACCTCAAAGACAATACTGTTGAATATTCAATAACATGGCAAATTCTTGCATCCAGCACACCTTACAACAGTGGTAATAAAAGATGCAACCTATGCTTAAAAGAGAAACTATTTATTATATATCATCCAGATCTATCATCCCTCAACAAGCGCAGTGAAATCATTTCAACATGCCGCCACAGAGGGAAACACCTCCTAGGTAACACATGAGCCAATCACCACACCCTACGCCTGCTTGTACCCACCCACTCTGTGCCCTATATAAACCTTTGTATGTGAATGCTTCCATTAAATTTCCTGATGATTGAGGGAACCCCTCATGAAACAGTTCTGTAGAGATGAAGTAGTCTTGTGATTTTTTTCCCACACCTACATATATACATATATATATATATATATATATATATGTACATATACAGTACATATATATATATATATATATACATATATATATATATACATACACACACAAACAAATATATATATTCTCTATGAAAGTATTATAAATACACCTCAGCATTACGTTCTTATTAACATTAAAGAATTCAAAAAATAAATATAGATCAACTAATGACAAAAATACATTCAACAACATTGTTTTTAGTCTGTAGAAGAAAAGATGCATTAATTTGTGTGAAATTTAAAAAAAAGAAAGAATATTAAATCCCTATTTTTCAGCTAAACTCTTGAAATCTCTTAAAACTGATATTATTGTCTTTGGCTCACTGAAGCAAAGATAAACTGTAATTCGTCACCTTGAGACCCTCTCCCTGAAACCTAATAATCAGGTTCGAGACTTGAACTTTTTAACCACCACATTAAGTCAGCTTTTAATCACTTGAAAAAATATTTTAAATTAAATAAATAATGTCTAGTCAGACTTAGAAAGACTGATCCATGCCTTGGTCTCCATCAGGTCAGACTTCTGTCCTGGCCTTCTCACTGGTCTCTCTAAACCAGCTGTAAAGCAGCTGCAGTACATCCAGAATGCTGTTGCTCAACTCCAGACGAGATCCAGGAAATATTATTAGTCCATATCAGTCCAGTGTTTAGGTCACTGACCTGGCTTCCTGTTGCTCAGAGAACAAACTTCAAAAGAGCTCTCCTTGTGTACAAGTCTTGTCATGGTCTTGCACCAAAGTACATCTCTGACATTGTTTCATAAGAAAATTACATTTTTTATGATAATGACATCATGATAAGAGTGCTGACTGGGTGTTATATCGTATACATTTCTCAGTCTCATTTGAAAATATTATATCTTATCGTACAGTTTGTCCTAGATGAACTTGGGCCCAGCGAAGCTGACGGCGTTTCTGGGTGTTGTTGATAAATGGTCTTCACTTTGCATAGTAGAGTTTTAACTTGCACTTACAGATATAGCGACAAACTGTAGTAACTGACAGTGGTTTTCTGAAGTGTTCCAGAACCCATGTGGTTATATCCTTTACACACTGATGTCGCTTTTTGACGCAAATGTATTGATTTCAATTGGACAGATCAAGTCTTAGACATAGATTGGTGAGTTTGAGTCTTAGACTTAGATTGGTCACATCTAGTTTTACACTGAGATTCGTCAGCTCAAGTCTTAGACTTAGATTGGTCACATCTAGTCTTAGACACAAATAGGTCAGATCTTACATAATACTTAGATTGTTCACATCTAGTCTTAGACTTAGATTGGTCAGCTCAAGTCTTAGACTTAGATTGGTCATATCTAGTCTTAGATTTAGATCAGTCACATCTAGTCTTAGACTTCAATTGGTCGCACCTAGCTTTACACTGGTCACATCAGTCTTAAATTTAGATTGGTCAGATCAAGTCTTAAAATGAGATTGGTCAGATCAAGTCTTAGACTTTGATTGCTCAGATCTAGACTTAAACTTAGATCTAGACTTAGACTTAGATTTGGTCACATCTCGTCTTACACTTAGATCGGTCACATATAGTTTTAGACTCAGATTGGTCAGATCTCGTCTTGGATTTAGATTGCTCAGATCTAGTCTTAGACTTCAATTGGTCGCAACTAGCTTTACACTGGTCACATCAGTCTTAAATTTAGATTGGTCAGATCAAGTCTTAAAATGAGATTGGTCAGATCAAGTCTTAGACTTTGATTGCTCAGATCTAGACTTAAACTTAGATCTAGACTTAGACTTAGATTTGGTCACATCTCGTCTTACACTTAGATCGGTCACATATAGTTTTAGACTCAGATTGGTCAGATCTCGTCTTAGATTTAGATTGCTCAGATCTAGTCTTGGAATTAAATTGGTCAGATCTGGTCTTAAACTGGTCAGTTTAAATGGCTTTCTCTTTGCATAGTAGAGTTTTAACTTGAACTTACAGATGGAGCGACCAACTGTATTGACAGACAGTGGTTTTCTGAAGTGTTCCTGAGCCCATGTGGGGATATCCTTTATACGCTGATGTCGCTTTTTGACGCAGTACCGCCTATGGGATCCAAGGTCACGGGCATTCAATGTTACGTGCAGTGATTTCTCCAAATTCTCTGAACCTTTTGATGACAGTATAGACTTTGGATGGCGATATCCCTAAATTCTTTGCAATAGTTTGCTGAGAAATGTTGTTCTTAAACTGTTGGACAATTTGCTCACGCATTTGTTTACAAAGTGGGGGAGTCTTAGATTTAGATTGGGCAGATTGAGTCTTAGACTTAAATTGGTCAGTTTGAGTCTTAGACTTAGATTGGTCACATCTAGTCTTAGACTGAGATTGGTCACATCTAGTCTTAGACTTACACTGGTCAAATCTAGTCTTAGACTAAGATTGGTCAGCTCAAGTCTTAGATTGTTCCGATCTAGTCTTGGACTTAGATTGGTCAGATCTAATCTTAGACTTGGATTAGACATGTTGCTCAGATCTAGACTTAGAATGATCAGATCAAGTCTTATATTTAGATCAGTCACATCTCGTCTTAGACTTCGATTCGTTGCACCTAGACTTGGATTTATATTGCTCTGATCTATACTTAGACTGAGATCTAGACTTAAGTGGTCACATCCAGTCCTAGACTTGTTGCTCAGATTTAGACTTAGATTGCTCAGATCTAGTCTTAGATTTAGATCAGTCACATCTAGTCTTAGACTTCGATTGGTCGCACCGAGTCTTAGACTGGTCACATCTAGTCTTACACTTAGATTAGTCAGATCAAGTCTTAAACTGAGATTAGTCAGATGTAGTCTTAGTCTTAGATTGCTCAGATCTAGACTTAGACTTAGATTGGTCACATCTAGTCTTACACTTGGATTGGTCACATCTAGTCTTAGACTTAAATCGGTCACGTATAGTCTTAGACTTATATTGGTCGGATCTATTCTTAGATTTAAACTGGTCAGATCTATTCTCAACTTAGATTGGTTGGATCTACACTTAGACTGGTCAGATCTAGTCTTAGACTGGTCAGTTTAAATGGCTTTCACTTTGCATCGTAGAGTTTTAACTTGCACTTATAGATGTAGCGACCAACAGTGATGACTGACGGTGGTTTTCTGAAATGTTCCTGAGCCCATGTGGTGATATCCTTTACACACTGATGTCGCTTTTTGACGCAGTACTGTCTGACGTATCCAAGGTCACGGGCATTCAATGTTAAGTTCAGTAATTTCTCCAAATCCTCTTAACCTTTCGATGACAGTGCAGACTTTAGATGGTGAAATCCCTAAATTCCTTGCAATAGCTCGCTGAGAAATGTTGTTCTTAAACTGTTGGACAATTTGCTCACGCATTTGTTTACAAAGTGGTCAAGTCTGAGATTTAGAATGGTCACATCCAGTCTTAGACTGAGATTGGTCAGCTCAAGTCTTTTGTATTTGCAGTCTATTCAATTGAATATGGTTTGAAAAGGATTTGCAGCTCATTGTATTCTGTTTTTATTTACCATTTACACAATGTGCCAACTTCACGGGTTTTGGGGTTTTATAAATAAAACGGAGGAAGGCTACATGAGCTTTTCAAAGAGGGGTTTGAAGCATGATACTGATAAAGACTGCCGTGATAGAAGACCGTGATAGGGTCTTGTGTTCCAGAAAGCGACTGAGGAAAGAAGACTTGCGGAACAAACCACAGGACATCCATTCCCACTCTGGCGTTTCCTTCAAAAGCTCCCCAGGTTCCGCTTGGCGGGCAGAAATGAACGACACTGAAAGTTTAGCTGATTGCCGGAGCTTTGAGGTATTAACCCAGCTTGTTGCAAGACGGGGCGGGTGTTTTTTCCGTGGGGTAAACAGAGAACCGGAGTAGCAGGCGTCCATGCAAGTGGAATTCCATGCGTGTCTGCGAGCAAACATGTCTCTGGTGATCAAAGGCGCCACAAATTCACTCCTCCTCAGACTGGCCTGATTTGTATCCTTCGACTTATTTCTTTCATAAACGTACCCATTCTTGTTCTCCATCCAAACCCGTCCAAATATTTCCAATATCTCCAAGTGGCCACAGGATGACTCAGAGCTTGTGTGGTTTCTGCCCAGCATGGGACTCGCTGGCCGCCATGTCAGGTGGGGCTGGTGGGGAAACAACCACTTCTCTGCTTCAGAAAATCAACGAGGCACGGGAGAAGAGAGAGAGAGAGAGCTTTGGAAAGGGAGCGTTCGCAAGCATCTGCGCCCCACATGAACGTGATTCAACTTGATTCAAAAACCTCCTGAAATAATGATGTCTAGTTATTCTTAAAGGGGAACATTATCACCAGACCTATGTAAGCGTCAATATATACCTTGATGTTGCAGAAAAAAGACCGTATGTTTTTTTAACCGATTTCCGAACTCTAAAAGGGCGAATTTGGCGATTGAAATGCCTTTCAATTGTTTGCCGTCGGAGCGATGACCTTTCACCCGTGACGTTACAATGGGAAGCAATCCGCCATTTTGTCAAACACATTACACACACAAGTCAAATCAGCTCTGTCATTTTCCGTTTTTTCGACTGTTTTCCGTACCTTGGACACATCATGCCTCGTCGGTGTGTTGTCGGAGGGTGTAGCAACACGATCAGGGACGGATTCAAGTTGACTTACGCGGAGTGTGCATCGATTAGCAAGGCATGCTAAACGATGCTAACATGCTATTTAGGCTAGCTGTATGTACACATTGCATCGTTATGCCTCATTTGTAGCTAAATTGGCATCAAGCCTTTCCCTCCACCCACATTTAATGCCAAACAAACACATACCAATCGACGGATTCAAGTTGCACCAGTGTCAAAAGATGCAAAAGTCCCTCGTTTGTTCTGCATATTTTACCTACGATAGCGATGCTACGACAGAGATGTGTGGATATCCTGCGACACTCAAAGCAGATGCATTTCCAACGATAAAGTCAACGAAATCACCAAGGTGAGTTTTGTTGATTTTATTGACTTATGTGCTAATCAGACATATTTGGTCACGGCATGACTGCTAGCTAATCGATGCTAACATGCTATTTACGCTAGCTTTATGTACATTTGTAGCTATATTTGCATCCAGCCTTTCCCTCCACCCACATTTAATGCCAAACAAACACTTACCAATTGACCGATTTAAGTTGCTCCAGTGTCACGAGATGCGAAAGTCTCCCTCGTTTGTTCTGCACATTTTACCGACGATAGCGATGCTACGACAGAGATGTGTGGATATCCTGCGACACTCAAAGCAGATGCATTTCCAACGATAAAGTCAACGAAATCACAAAGGTGAGTTTTGTTGATGTTATTGACTTATGTGCTAATCAGACATATTTGGTCATGGCATGACTGCCAGCTAATCGATGCTAACATGCTATTTAGGCTAGCTGTATGTACATTTGTAGCTATATTTGCATCCAGCCTTTCCCTCTATCCACATTTAATGCCAAACAAACACTTACCAATCGACGGATTCAAGTTGCACCAGTGTCAAAAGATGCGAAAGTCTCTCGTTTGTTCTGCACATTTTACCGACGATAGCGATGCTACGACAGAGATGTGTGGATATCCTGCGACACTCAAAGCAGATGCATTTCCAACGATAAAATCAACGAAATCACAAAGGTGAGTTTTGTTGATGTTATTGACTTATGTGCTAATCAGACATATTTGGTCGCGGCATGACTGCCAGCTAATCGATGCTAACATGCTATTTAGGCTAGCTGTATGTACATTTGTGGCTATATTTGCATCCAGCCTTTCCCTCTATCCACATTTAATGCCAAACAAACACTTACCAATCAACGGATTTAAGTTGCTCCAGTGTCACAAGATGCTAAAGTCTCGATCGTTTGGTCTGCACATTTTACCGGCGATGCTAAGGCAAACATGTCCGAATAGCGTCGATAGCTATTCATTCAATAGCTTCAGTTTCTTCTACAATTTCGTTTTCGCTATCTGCCCCCATACTCCAACCATTCGTTTCAATACATGCGTAATCTGTTGAATCGCTTAAATCGCTGAAATCCGAGTCTAAATCTGAGTTAATGTCACTATATCTTGTTGTGCTATACGCCTGGATAGCATGTATATCACTGGATGACGTCACAGGAAAATGGACGGTGGCTTCACAGATAGGGAAAATCCGGCACTTTAAAGCCTTTTTTCGAGATATTCCACGATGGGTAAAATCTTGAAAAAAACTTCGAAAAATAAAATAAGCCACTGGGAACTGATTTTTATTGTTTTTAACCCTTCAGAAATTGTGATAATGTTCCCCTTTAAGGCTTGCTCTATAGGGTTTCCATTTGATGTTACAATATTTGGAATATTTTTCAGTAGCACCCTTGAATGAGAGAAAACCATTACCTTGCTTTTATGTGTTTTTAAAACCAATTTAAAATCAAATAGGCGAGCCTGGGTGACATCAAAAGCAGCTTGTAAAAACTCAAAACCCTGAGTGATGGAGGTAGAACAGCAATAAATAATGGTGTCGTCTGCATAAAAATGGTAAATTGCATTTTACAGATTATTGCAAAGATTATCTAAGTAGATAGAAAATAAAATGGGCCCCAGCACTGAGCCTTGTGGAACTCCTTTGGTAATGTCTAGTAATGACATTCAATCGATTGGTTTAGTTTGTCTTAGACGACGTTTCGCCTGTCATCCAAGTAAACTTCACCAGTTGATGCTCAGACTTCGATTGGTCAGATTGGACAGTTCAAGTCTTAGATTTAGGTTGGTCCGATTTAATCTTAGACGTAGATTGGTCAGATCGAGTCTTTGACTTGGGTTGGTCGGATGTAATCTTAGACTTAGATTGGTCTGATCGAGTCTTAGACTTAGATTGGTCACATCTAGTCTTAAACTTAGATCGGTTACATCTAGTCTTAGACTTAGATTGGTCAGATTGAATCTTAGATTTTGAGTGGTCACATCGAATCTTTGACTTAGATTGGTGACATTTAGTCTTAGACTTAGATTGGTGACATCTAGTCTTAAACTTAGATTGGTTACATGTAGCCTTAGACTTAGATTGGTCAGATCTCGCCTTAGACTTAGATTGGTCAGGAAAAATCTTGGACTTAGATTGGTAGCATCTAGTCTTAGACTTAGATTGGTCACATCTAGTTTTAAACTTAGATCAGTTCCATCTAGCCTTAGACTTAGATTGGTCACATCTAGTCTTAGACTTAGATTGGTCAGAACAAATCTTAGAATTAGATTGGTGGCATCTAGTCTTAGACTTAGATTGGTCACATCTAGCCTTGGACTTAGATTGGTCAGATCTAGTCTTAGACTTAAATTAGTCAGAACGAATCTTAGACTTAAATTGGTGACATCTAGTCTTGGACTTAAAATGGTCACATCTATTCTTAAACATAGATTGGTTACATCTAGCCTTGGACTTAGATTGGTCACAACCAGTCTTAGACTTAGATTGGTCACATCTAGTTTTAAACTTAGATCGGTTACATCTAGCCTTAGACTTAGATTGGTCACATCTAGTTTTAAACTTAGATCGGTTACATCTAGCCTTAGACTTACATTGGTCCGATCAAGTCTTAGACCTACATTGGTCAAATCGGGCTTCCCTGCTTAGGCTGCTGCCCCCGTGACCCGACCTCGGATAAGCGGAAGAAGATGGATGGATGGAAGAAAACACTAAGCCGATGTACGGCACAGCATAGACGGGCAGACTCTTCAGGTCAAGACTCAGCGGTCTACCTGCACCTCAGGGAGAAAAATGAAGTAGAAGTCTTTAATAAAATCAAATGTGAATAGGCCATTTTAAAATTCAGTGGCAGTCTACAATACAAAACGACATGGCGGGCCGTTTTAGAATGATGTGGTGGGCCACGTAAAAAGGTGTAGCTGGCCACGTAAATGATGTGGTGGACCACATAAAATGATATGGCGGGCCACTTTGAAATTATGTGGTGTGCCAAGTTAAAATCATCGAATGGGTCAAATTAAAATGAAGTATCAGTCTTCAGCAAAATAAAGTGGCGGGCCATTTTAAAATCAAATGGTTGTCGAGGTTAAAATAATGAGGTGGAAAACTTTTAAATTCAGTGGCGGTCTACAATAAAAATGACATAGCGGGCCACTTTTAAATAAAGTGGTGGGCTACATTATAATGACACGGAGTGCCAGATTAAAAACATTGGACAGGTCAAATTAAAATGAAGTAGCAGTCTTCAATAAACTAAAGTGACTGGCCACGTTAAAATTCAATGGCGGTCTACAATAACAATGATATGGCGGTCCATTATAAAATAAAATGGTTGACTACATTACAATGATGTGGCGGGCCACCATAAAATGATGTGGTGAGGTTCTTAAAAAGATGTAGCTGGCCACGTAAATGACGTGTTGGACCACATAAAATGACATGGCTGTTCACTTTGAAATTGTATAATGTGTGCCACTTTAAAATCATTGAATGGGTCAAATCAAAATGAAGTAGCAGTCTTCAGTAAAATAAAGTGGCGGTTTACAATAAAAAAAGATATGGCGGGTCACTATAAAATGAAGTGGTGGGCCCCTTAAAAAGATGTAGCTGGCCATGTAAATGACGTGGTGGACCACTTAATGTGACATGACAGGCCACATAAAAAGTGGTGTGCCACCTTAAAATCATTGAACGAGTCAACTTAAAATGAAGTAGCAGTCTTCAGTAAAATGAAATGGTAGGTCACTTTAAAATCAAAGGTGGTGGGCCACATTAAAATTCAGTGGCGGTTTACAATAAAAATGATATGGCAGCCCATTAAAAAATAAAATGGTTGGCTATATTAGAATGACATGGCGGGCCACCATAAAATGATGTGGTGAGGCACTTAAAAAGATGTAGCTGGCCACGTAAATGACGTGTTGTACCACATAAAATGATATGGCCCTACTCTTTGAAATTATAGGGTGTGCCAAATTAAAATCATTGAACGGGTCAAATTAAAATGAAGTAGCAGTCTTCAGTAAAATAAAGTGGCGGTTTACAATAAAAAAAAATATGGCGGGTCACTATAAAATGAAGTAGTGGGCCATTTAAAAAGATGTAGCTGGCCATGTAAATGATGTGGTGGACCACTTAAGATGACAGGACAGGCCACATAAAAATGTGGTGTGCCACTTAAATCATTGAACGGGTCAAATTAAAATGAAAGGCCTTCTGAAACCCACTACTACCCACCACGCAGTCTGATAGTTTATATATCAATGATGAAATATTAACATTGCAACACATGCCAATACGGCCTTTTTAGTTTACTAAATTGCAATTTTAAATTTCCCGTTGAAAACATCGCAGAATGATAGGAAATATTAGCGCAACACTATTTGCGGCTAAAAGTCGTCTCTTTTTATTGCGTAATTAAACAGTATTCTGGATATCTGTGTTGCTTAATCTTTTGCAATTTGTTCAATTAATAATGGAGAAGTCAAAGTAGAAAGATGGAGTTGGGAAGCTTTAGCCTTTAGCCACACAAACACATGGTGATTCCTTGTTTAAAATTTCCGGGGGTGAAGCTTTACCATGGATCAGAGCAGTCAAGAGAACTAGGTTCCCGACCACTTGTCAACCGGCAGGTTTCGGTGAGAAAATTGTGTTAAAAAGTCGCCTCTTACCGGAGATCTGTGGAGTTTGCGCTGAACAGCTGAGCCACATCAGAGTTGCCAAAAAGCCGCATGCGGCTCCGGAGCCGCAGGTTGCCGACCCCTGTTCTAGTCCTTCGCTATCAATATCATCATCCACGAATCTTTCATCCTCGCTTAAATTGATGAGGAAATTGTCGTTTTCTCAGTCCGAATAGCTCATTTTTTGGAGGCTTTTTTATCAGCACCAAAAGTTGTGAACTTTATCGTGGATGTTCTATACTAAATCCTTTCAGCAAAAATATGGCAATATCGTGTAGGAGTGGGCAATATCGCAAAGTTGGGTATCGATACCGATCCGATACCGGCCAGTATCGCCGATACCAATACCGATACCAGAAGTGTCGTCATCTGATGGGGGGGAGGGAATTCTGGGTATCGATACTTTTGAAAAACAAATTTGTACTTTTGCCTTTATTAATTGATTATGATAATAATACAACACACGACCACGATTTAAGTCAAAAAATTAAATATTTATTACAAAAGTAATATCCATCCATCCATTTCTACCGCTTATTCCCTTTTGGGGTCGCGGGGGGCGCTGGTGCCTATCTCAGCTACAATCGGGCGGAAGGCGGGGTACACCCTGGACAAGTCGCCACCTCATCGCAGAAAAGTAATATCAATAGCAATAAAGTAAAGCAAATAAGGTGCAAACAACTACTGAACCTGGCTTGTCGCCTCAAAACACACAAACACTTAAGGTAAATAACAAAACTCTAGTTATTGAACAAAGTTGTAAACATGAACACAAAACAAAAGAACTAAGAAATTCAAATACAAAAATAATAATATCAATTACAATAAAGTAAATATTGCAAATAAGGTAAAAACAGATACTGAACTTGGCTAGTCGCCTCACAACACACAAGAACTTCAGTAAAAAAGAAAACACTGGTTATTAAACAGTTGTAAAAATGAACACAAAACAAAAGAACTGAGAAATTCTTATCGTTATTTTAGTGCAATAAAATACTTTGCAGTTTACAACCAGGACATTAAGTCGCACTGGTCCTTTTTTTTTTTTTTTTTTTTTTTTCTTCTTTGTCATGAAAAAGGGACGTTTTTGTCATGAAAAAGGGAGGTTTTTTTTGGTTGGTGCACTAATTGAAAGTGTAAATTGTGTTTTGTATGTTGATTTAATAAAAATGAATATATACATATATATATATATACATATATATATATATATATATATATATATATATATATATATATTTATTTATTTTTAATAAAAAATTATTCTGCGTCCCGGTGGTTGGGGACCACTGATGTACAGTATATATAATATTCACAGATCAATAATATCAATGTACGCTGCACACAGTGAGCTATGCCCCCCCCACCCACCCTCTACATCTTATTGTTTACAGGAAGTGATTAGAAGGCAAATCGGCCAAAAAGAGCGATGGCGTTGCCAGCGGCCTAATGCCACCCGGTATTGCGCAATCAAAGCCATGTTGCTCAACGGGGCTCAAAGTCTGCAGCGAGGGTTTAGTCCCAGAACAATGGAGGGACACGTTACCTTCTCTCAGAACACTTCTTCCGTCTTTCCTTTGACGCGGCGCAGTAGCGGGGCGTGAAACGGTGCCGACATCAGCGTTTAAAGGAGAACATTATCACAACTTCAAAAGGGTTCAAAACAATAAAAATCAGTTCCCAGTGGCTTGTTTTATTTTTCGAAGTTTTTTCTCAAAATTTTACACCTCCCGGAATATCCATAAAAAAAAGCTTTAAAGTTCTTGATTTTCGCTATTTGCGATGCAACTGTCCATTTCACTGTGACGTCATACAGTGCTGCCAATACAAACAACATGGCGGTTACCACAGCAAGATATAGCGACATTAGCTCGGATTCAGACTCGGATTTCAGCGGCTAAAGCAATTCAACAGGTTACGCATGTATTGAAACAGATGGTCGGAGTATGGAGGCAGAAAAGCGAAGAAGAAATTGAAGCTATTAAGCGAATAGCTATTGATGCTATTCAGCCATAGCATGGGTGTACCTAATGAAGTGGCCCATAGCATGGCTGCCTTATTAGCATCGCCGGTAAAATGTGCGGACCCAACGATCAGGACTTTCACAACTTGTGACACTGGAGCAACTTAAATCAGTCGATTGGTAAGTGTTTGTTTCGCATTAAATGTGGGCATCTAGTTTCAAATGTACATACAGCTAGCGTAAATAGCATGTTAGCATCGATTAGCGTAGCATGTTAGCATCGATTAGCTGGCAGTCATGCTGCGACCAAATATGTCTAATTAGCACATAAGTCAACAACATCAACAAAACTCACCTTTGTGATTTCGTTGACTTAATCGTTGAAAATGCATCTGCAGGTTATCCATACATCTCTGTGCCATGTCTGTCTTAGCATCGCCGGTCAAATGTGCAGACCAAACGATCGTGACTTTCGCATCTTGTGACACTGGATCAACTTAAATTCGTCGATTGGTAAGTGTTTGTTTCGCATTAAATGTGGGTATCTTGTTTCAAATGTACATACAGCTAGCGTAAATAGCATGTTAGCATTGATTAGCGTAGCATGTTAGCATCGATTAGCTGGCAGTCATGCTGCGACCAAATATGTCTGATTAGCACATAAGTCAACAACATCAACAAAACTCACCTTTGTGATTTCGTTGACTTAATCGTTGGAAATGCATAAGCAGGTTATCCATACATCTCTGTGCCATGTCTGTCTTAGCATCGCCGGCAGACACTCTGGCAAATTCAATGGGGGTCTGGCGGCAGATTTCTTGCCAGTGATGCAACTTGAATCCCTCCCTGTTAGTGTTGTTACAACCTCCGACAACACACCGACGAGGCATGATGTCTCCAAGGTTCCAAAAAATAGTCGAAAAAACGGAAAATAACAGAGCTGTGACCCGGTGTTTGCAATGTGTTGAAAATGAAAATGGCGGGTGTGTTCCCTCGGTGACGTCACGTTCTGACGTCATCGCTACAAGACCGATAAACAGAAAAGCGTTTAATTCGGCAAAATTCACCCATTTAGAGTTCGGAAATCGATTAAAAAAATACATGGTCTTTTTTCTGCAACAGCAAGGTATATATTGACGCTTGCATAGGTTTGGTGGTAATGTTCCCCTTTAACGCCGCGCGACAAACTCCACATTTGCAGGGAAAACGCCGGCTCAAGGACAAACCCGCTCTCGTCCGGGTCAAACCTGGTGTGTTTGTCCACGGTCTGTCGGACGCTGGCTGGGCACGTGACTAAACCCTGCCCGGCGCTCGCCAACGTCGCCACGTTCACTTGCGACGCACCCTCCAGAGTCAAACCCAATTCATTCAGCTCCAGAGGTTTGACTTTTATGAAGTGTTACACGAGTGCTGCCAGATGTCGGACCATTCCAGCACGTCCAACGGCGTTTCATGAAAAAGACTCAGGGCTCACACGCAAAATCATTTGGAAATAATAAATCATGACGCCCCCCCGCGGCCCCAAAGGGAATAAGTGGTAGAAAATGGATGGATGGATGACGTAACATAAATCATCCTTTAAAAAAATGCGGGCCACTTTAAAATTCATGGGATAAAATGGCAACCAAGGTAATCAAAAAGGTCAACCAAGGCAGGAGATTCCTCTACAGCAGCGGTCACCAACCTTTTTGAAACCAAGAGCTACTTCTTGGGTACTGATTAATGTGAAGGGCTACCAGTTAAATACATTGCCAGAAATAGCCAGTTTGCTAAAAAAAAAAAAGGGAATTTATGTCCGTCATTCCGTCGTACATTTTTTTTCCTTTTACGGAAGGTTTTTTGTAGAGAATAAATGATGAAAAAAACACTTAATTGAACGGTTTAAAAGAGGAGAAAACACGAAAAAAATTTAAATTAAATTTTGAAACATAGTTTATCTTCAATTTCGATTCTTTAAAATTCAAAATTCAACTGAAAAAAATGAAGAGAAAAACTGGCTAATTGGAATCTTTTTGAAAAAAATTAAAAAAAGAATTTATGGGAACATCATTAGTAATTTTTCCTGATTAAGATTAATTTTAGAATTTTGATGAGATGTTTTAAATAGGTTAAAATACAATCTGCACTTTGTTAGAATATATAACAAATTGGACCAAACTATATTTCTAACAAAGACAAATCATTATTTCGTCTAGATTTTCCATAACAACATTTTTAAAGAAATTCAAAAGACTTTGAAATAAGATTTAATTTGATTCTACTGATTTTTTAGATTTGCCAGAGTATTTTTTTTTAATTTCAATCATAATAAGTTTGAAGAAATATTTCACAAATATTCTTCGTCGAAAAAACAGAAGCTAAAATGAAGAATTAAATTCAAATGTATGTATTATTCTTTACAATAAAAAAACAAATACTTGAACATTGATTTAAATTGTCAGGAAAGAAGAGGAAGGAATTTAAAGGTAAAAAGGTATATGTGTTTAAAAATCCTAAAATCATTTTTAAAGTTGTATTTTTTCTCTAAAATTGTCTTTCTGAAAGTTATAAGAAGCAAAGTAAAAAAAAAAAAATTATTTATTTAAACAATTGAAGACCAAGTCTTTAGAATATTTTCTTGGATTTTCGAATTCTATTTGAGTTTTGTCTCTCTTAGAATGAAAAATGTCGAGTAAAGCGAGGTAGTAAATAAATAATATTAAAAATAAATAAATAAATAGAGGCAGCTCACTGGTAAGTGCTGCTATTTGAGCTATTTTTAAAACAGGCCAGCGGGCGACTCATCTGGTCCTTACGGGCTACCTGGTGCCCGCGGGCACCGCGTTGGTGACCCCTGCTCTACAGAATCTCCTCTCTGGTCAACAAAAGCACCTTGAAGATTCTAGCGGGAACTTTCATTCAACCCTTTTTCGATTACGCTTGCACGTCCTGGTACCCCAGCACCACCAAAACCCTCAAATCATCCCAGAATAAGCTAGTCTGGTTACTTTTAGACCTCCACCCTAGATCACACCTCACTCCAACCCACTTCTCCAAAGTGGGCTGGCTCAGGGTGGAGGACAGAGTAAAACAACTTGCACTGAGCCTGGTTTATAAAATCCGCTACACCTCCCTCATAACCGAAGTACATGTCAAACTACTTCCTTAAATGACTGCCATAACCACAGCACCAGGGGGAACTCCACAAACCACCTTAAACCCAGATTCCGATCTAACAAAGGTCTTAAAGGCCTAATGAAAAGCAATTTTCTTATTTGAACGGGGATAGCGGATCCATTTTATGTGTCATACTTGATCATTTCGCGTTATTGCCATATTTTTGCTGAAAGGATTTAGTAAAGAACATCCACGATAAAGTTTGCAACTTTTGGTCGCTAATAAAAAAGCCTTGCCTGTACCAGAAGTAGCAGACGATGTGCGCGTGATGTCACGGGTTGTGGAGCTCCTCACATCCGCACATTGATTACAATCATAGCCGCCAGCAGCAGCTAGAGCTATTCGGACCGAGAAAGCGACAATTTCCCCAATAATTTGAGCGAGGATGAAAGATTTGTGGATGAGGAAATTTAGAATGAAGGACTAGAGGGGGAAAAAAAAAGGCGATTGCAGTGGGAGCGATTCAGATGTTATTAGACACATTTACTAGGATAATTCTGGGAAAACCCTTATCTGCCTATTGTGTTGCTAGTGTTTTAGTGAGTTAAATAGTACTTGAAAGTCGAAGGGGTGTAGCCACGGATGTGTTGATGCCAGAGTCCCTGAGGGAAGCCACGGCAGCTGCAGCAGGACATAAGCTCCGCTGATATCCGATAAAAGCCGACTTATTACCACAATTTTCTCACTGAAAACTGCCGGTTGACATGTAGTCGGGATGCATGTTCGCTTGACCGCTGTGATCCATAGTAAAGCTTCACCTCCGGGAATTTTAAACAAGGAAACACCGTGTGTTTGTGTGGCTAAAGGCTAAAAGCTTCCCACCTCTATCTTTCTACTTTGAGACACCGGCTGTGTCTCGGTGCTAAAGACAGCTGCAATCCACCGCTTTCTACCAACAGCATTCTTCTTTACAGTCTCCATTATTAATTGAAAAAAATTGCAAAAGATTCAGAAACTCAGAAGTCCAGAATACTGTGTAATTATGCGATTAAAGCAGACTACTTATAGCTTGGATCGGGCTGGAAAATAATGTCCGCTACAACCCAAGACGTCAAACGCACGCGTCATCATACGAGTCATCATACCGCGACGTTTTCAACACGACACTTGGCGGGAAATTTAAAATTGCAATTTCGTAAACTAAAAAGGCCGTATTGGCATGAGTTGCAATGTTAATATTTCATCATTGATATATAAACTATCAGACTATATAGTTTATATATCATTGATATATAAACTATCAGACTATCATTTTCAACCCATATTCAGTTGAATGCACTACAAAGACAAGATATTTGATGTTCAAATTAATAAACTTTACTTTTTTTTTGCAAATAATAATTAACTTTGAATTTTATGGCTGCAACACGTGCCAAAGTAGTTGGGAAAGGGCATGTTCACTACTGTGTTACATCCCCTTTTCTTTTAACAACACTCAATAAACGTTTGGGAACTGAGGAAACTAATTGTTGAAGCTTTGAAAGTGGAATTTCTTTATGTAGAACTTCAATCAATCAATGTTTACTTCCATCCATCCATTTCCTACCGCTTATTCCCTTACAGGGTCGCGGGGGGCGCTGGCGCCTATCTCAGCTACAATCGGGCGGAAGGCGGGGTACACCCTGGACAAGTCGCCACCTCATCGCAGGGCCAACACAGACAGACAGACAACATTCACACTCACATTCACACACTAGGGCCACTTTTAGTCAATGTTTACTTATAGAGCCCTAAATCACTAGTGTCTCAAAGGGCTGCACAAACCATATCACAAACCACTATGACATCCTCGGTAAGCCGACATAAGGGCAAGGAAAACTCACACCCAGTGGGACATCGGTGACAATGACGACTATGAGAACCTTGGAGAGGACCACATATGTGAGCCCCCCCCCCCTTAATAGGGGACCGAAAGCAATGGATGTCGAGCGGGTCCAACATGATACTGTGAAAGTTCAATCCAAAGCGGATCCAACACAGCAGGGAGAGTCCCGTCCACAGTGGAGCCAACAGGAAACCATCCAAGCGGAGGCGGATCAGCAGCGCAGAGATGTCCCAGCCGATACATCAGTCTGGGGTCTTTTCGATGGGAGACAGGTCTGGACTGCAGACGGGCCAGGAAAGTACCCGCACCCTTTTACTATGAAACCACGCTGTTGTAACACGTGGCTTGGCATTATCTTGCTGAAATAAGCAGGGGCGTCCATGATAAGTAGTGGACCACTTAAAAAGATGTATCTGGCCACATAAATGATGTGGTGGACCAGATAAAATGACATGGAAAGCCAAATTAAAATGACATGGTGTGCCATTTTAAAATCATTGAACAGGTCAAATTAAATATTCAGTAAAATAAAGTGGCGGGCCAATTTAAAATCACATGGCGGTCTACATTCAGATAACGTGGTGGGCCAAGTTAAAATTCAGTGGCGGTCTACAGTAAAAATGATATTGCGGGCCATTTCAGAAAGATGTGTCGGGCCACTATAAAATAAAGTTGTGGACAACATTAAAAGATGTTGCTGTCCACGTAAATTGATGTGGTGAACCACATAAAATGATATGGCAGGCCACATAAAAATTAGGTGATGTGCCAATTTAAAATCAACGGACGGGTCAAATTAAAATGAAGTAGCAGTCTTTAGTAAAATAAAGTGGCGGGCCATTTTAAAATCAAAATGCGGTCTACATTAAAATTATGTGGTTGGCCATGTTAAAATTCAGTGGCGGTCTATAATAAAAATAACATGGCGGGCCACTATAAAATAATGTGGTGGGCTACATTAGAATGATACGGTGTGCCTCTATAAAATCATTGGACAGGTCAAATTAAAATGAGGCAGCAGTCTTCAATGAACTAAAGTGGCAGGCCACAGTAAAATTCAATGGCCGTCTACAATAAAAATGACTTGGCCACGTAAATGATGTGGTGGACCACATAATATGACATGACAGGCCACTTAAAACATATTTGGTGTGCCACATTAAAATCATTGAACGGGTCAAATTAAGATGAAGTAGCAGTCTTCAATAAACTAAAGTGGCAGGCCAACTTAAAATTCAATGGCCGCCCACAATAAAAATGACTTGGCCACGTAAATGACGTGGTGGACCACATAATATGACATGACAGGCCACATAAAACATATTTGGTGTGCCACATTAAAATCATTGAACGGGTCAAATTAAGATGAAGTAGCAGTCTTCAATAAACTAAAGTGGCAGGCCAACTTAAAATTCAATGGCCGCCCACAATAAAAATGACTTGGCCACGTAAATGACGTGGTGGACCACATAATATGACATGACAGGCCACATAAAACATATTTGGTGTGCCACATTAAAATCATTGAACGGGTCAAATTAAGATGAAGTAGCAGTCTTCAATAAACTAAAGTGGCAGGCCTGTTTAAATTCAATGGCCGTCTACAATAGAAATTACTTGGCCACGTAAATGACGTGGTGGACCACATAATATGACATGACAGGCCACGTAAAACACATTTAGTGTTCCACCATACTTGCCAACGCTCCTGGATTTTCCGGGAGACTCCCGAAATTCAGCGCCTCTCCCAAAAACCTCCCGGAAGAAATTTTCTCTGAAATTCAGCCGGAGCTGGAGGCCACGCCTCCTCCAGCTCCATGCGGACATGAGTGGGGACAGCCGCTTTTTACGTCCGCTTTCCCACTAAATCATGGGTGTCAAACTCTGGCCCGCGAGCCAAATTTGGCCCGTCATGTAATTTATTTTGGCCCTTGAGACAATATTAAATTAACATTAGAGCTGGTGGTGCATTCACTGCTAATTCTAATACTTGCCAACCCTCACGATTTTCACAGGAGACTCCCGAATTTCAGTGCCCCCCCCCCCCCCCCCCCCCCCCGAAAATCTACCGGGGCAACCATTCTCTTGAAATTCTCCCGATTTCCACTCGGACAACAATATCGGCGGCGTGCCTTAAAGGTACTGCTTTTAGCGTCCTCTACAACCTGTCGTCATGTCCGCTTTTCCGCCATACAATCAGCGTACCGGCCCAGTCACGTAATATATGCGGATTCTACACACACACAAGTGAATGCCAGGCATACTTGGTCAACAGCCATACAGGTCACACTGAAAGTGGCCGTATTAACAACTTTAACACTGTTACAAATATGCACCACACTGTGAACCCACACCAAACAAGAATGACAAATACTTTTCGGGAGAATATCCGCACTGTAACACAACATCAACACAACAGAACAAATACACAGAACCCCTTGCAGCACTAACTCTTTCGGGACGCTACAATATACGCCCCGCTACCAACAAAACTCGATTTTGCATGTCACTATAAAGTTATATAAGCCTTGCATGTTCAATATTCAATGCAAAACGTGTTTGGGTCCCTATTAAAAGGTTAAGTTGTTCAACTTTGGCTCGCGGCTTTGTTCAGTTTAGAATTTTGGCCCACTCTGTATTTGAGTTTGACACCCCTGCACTATATAAACAGCTTGCCTGCCCAATCACGTTACAACATCTACGGATTTTAATAAAAAACTACACACACAAGGAGACGAAGCAGAAAAACGAGGAAGTTACAGCCATGGCGACGCCGTCTGTAATCGAGTGATCTATGTTGTCTGTCGCCATCTCTTGGTGAATGTTGGCTATAGCGTTATGGGGTTGCTTTTTGATTGGCCAACGATTTACGTGGTGTTGTGCACCTGATGGCAATTGAGGGAGTCTGTTCTGATTCCTGAAGCCCACATATTTGATAGGTGGCGTATGAAATTCAACTATTTACTTTATTTATATATTTAATAAAATAAATATATATAGCTAGAATTCACTGAAAGTCAAGTATTTCATACATACATATATATATATATATATATATATATATATGAATGAAATACTCGAGTTGGTGAATTGGCTGTAAATATACTCCTCCCCTCTTAACCACGCCCCCCCCAACCACGCCCCCCCCCCAACCACGCCCCTCCACCCTGCACCTCCCGTCAGTCAAATAAATCGGCAGTTAACAATAATAACGATATGGCGGGTCACTATAAAACGAAGTGGTGGGCTTCATTAGAATGATCTTATAAAAAAACGATTGAAAATGTTTCGTTTTTTTAAACAGAAAATTAGACTTACAATTTTTCAAAGGTTTTTTTTCCTACTTCTCAAAGAAAGCCATGAATACACGTAATATCGTTCAAAACAAGTTGAGCTGTCCTTCGTCCAAAAACGTGTCGTTTGCAATAGGACGGCTTACACATTTTCTTACTTCTTTACGAAGGACATTTTAAAAAAATGATATATAAATGTGAATTTATCATTTTTCAAAAACTAAACAGATAAATTCAGTTGTATTTCTATCTGTCATATTTACTGTAATGCTTTTGCTTTAATGTATTGATCAACATGCATCGTTCTACTGCACTCCTTTTCATTGAGGGCCAATTACGGCTGCCTTCAGTGGGCCCCTTGCAACGGAATATTTATCAATTTCAATATTTAATTACTTCCTGATATTTTTACACAATTGCCAATGCATTGGATACTCTTTTTTTAATTAATTAATACATTATTTTTTATTTATTTATTTTTTATTTTTTTTTAACGTACACATTGACGGAAAACTTTCTCTGATAAGTCCAGGTGAGAAACATATCATTATTATTATTATTTTTTTTTTTTTACATATAAAATACAATACATGATAACATCTGTCACATAAGTTTAAAAATGTGCAATTTCATGCACTGCATCAGAGGTGTCAAGGTAATTTTCACAGAGGGCCACATTGCAGTTATATTTGGCCCCAAAGGGCCGCTTCTTACAGTAAAATAACATTATTACACACATTTTTTTAATGCATTTTATTTTGTAGATTTAAAAAAAAAAAAAAATTAAAAAAAAAAACGGTAAGTTGCAATAATTTCACCTCAAAATTGTGTGTAAATGGAACAACACTACAGCATCTTTACATCTTTATGGTAAAAAAAAAAAAAAAAAAAAGTAGCCCTGTTGCCAGAATTTTACTGTTAAATTTAAATTAGTTTTTTTACTGAAAATGTAAAAAATGCAGGTATTTAGATTAAAATTTTGGCACCTTGTTTTTTTGTTTTTTTTTACCGCAAATCAACAACTGTAGATTTGCCGGTGTATTACTGTAAATGCCAAAATGTTTGTTACAGTAAAAAAAAGTACAGTTTTTTTCATTTAGTAAAAATTGCTGTTAAAAAACACAGAAATTTTCACAATTTTACCATGAAATTTATTGGTACTTTTAAAAAAATTTTTTAATGCATTTTATTTTGTAGATTAAAAAAAAAATAAAATGTGGAAAAAAAATACAGTAAGTTGCAATAATTTCACCTCAAAATTGTGTGTATTACTATAAATGGAAAAACACTAAAGATGTCTTTATGGAAAAATAAATAAATAAATAAATAAGGCAGCCCATTTGACAGAATTTCAGTGTAAAACTTACATTTTCTTTTTTTTTTACTGTAAAATGAAAAATGCAATTTTAGAGTAAAATTTTGGCATCCAAGCGGCCAGTTTTTTTTGTTTTTTTTTTTTTACTGGAAATCAACAACTGTAGATTTCTCGGTGTATTACTGTAAATGCCAAAACAATACCGAAAGTTATTACAGTAAAAGAAAAGTAGTTTTTTTTATTTAGTGGAAAATGCTGTAAAAACCACAGAAAATTTCACAATTTTCCCATGAAATCTGTTGTTACTTTTACATTGCGAAATTTGATGGATAACTTGGTTTGAAATCATTATTATAAGCATTTCTTTTTATTAAAAAAATGGTTAATATAATATCTTAGTTATCATTATTTGCTATTACATGGAGTATAGAAAGAAAGAATACATTTTAGTAAGAAAGGTTACAATACTTTATTGATGCATACTATTTCCAGGCTTTCGAGGGCCAAATAAAATTTAGTTTTGACACCCGTGCACTACATCATTTTTTTTTCCTTTCTAAAATGATAAAACGGACACATTTAGTTAGAAAGAAAAAAGTACTTATTTAAAAAAAAATGTTTTAAATTTATTTATTTTTGGTATTTTTTAGAATTTTATTATTATTATCATTTTTATTTTTTTTCATATTTTGTGGGCCACATAAAATGATGTGGCGGCCCAGATCTGGCCACCGTACCTTACTTTTGAGACCTGTGTTCTAATTAAGTTCTATTATTTAATATAGTGCATTTACTATTTTATTCAATACTTAAATCTTGAATAAATGACATGTGTTAACAAAAGGTTGCTTATCCCTGCACACAAATAAACTCCAACAATAAAATTATTTAATTTAATTAATTTTATTTAAGAGTGATTAAGTCCAAACTTAAATCATCAGTCTTGAATAAAATAAAAAAGTATCACTGAGAGGTCTCTACGGTCAGACACTTTTAATCATCGAAAAAGTGGTCGTAATCTATGAGTGCATAAAACAAATGTCCCTACCCGCACACATTTTATAGGTATAAATATTATTCTAACACGGCAGTAACCCCATCCGCACCATGTTCTTTTTTAAAATCAGCCTCACACTTGAACAATAACAAAGTCTGCAGCGTTTCAAATGCTCTCCAAAGAGCCAAACGTTCTTACATCGGGAGACATGTCGGCCACATCCACAGAGAAATGAAAACAAATAAACATATGGTTTGTGAAATAGGTGGTAAGAGGAAGGATTGTGGAAGTTTTATGGTCCAATGTTGACCCCTGGTAGCGCTTGGCCGCAAGTTCTGCCGTAAACGCTTTTTCCGGCCAGACGGTCAAGTGAGGGGCAGTCGAGGGAAAGCAAACAAACCTACCTGAGAGTCTTTAACATCAGAGTCTTTAACCTGAAAGTCTTAAACCTGAGTCTTTAACCAAAGAGTATTTAACCTGAGTCTTTAATCTGATAGTTTTTAACCTGAGAGTCTTTAACCTGAGAGTCTTTAACTGGAGAGTCTTTAACCTGAGAGTCTTTAACCTTAGAGTCTAAACCTGAGAGTTTTTAACTTGGGAGTCTTTAACCTGGGAGTCTTTAACTTGAGAGTCTTTAACTGGAGAGTTTTTAACCAGAGAGTTTTTAACATGAAAGTATTTAACCTGAGGGTCTTTAACTATAACCGGACAGTCTTTAATCTGAGAGTTTTTACCCTGATAGTCTTTAATTTGAAAATCTTTAACCGGAAAGTCTTTAACCTTATAGTCTTTACTGGAGAGTCTTTAACCCGAGAGTCTTTAACCTGAGATTGTTTACCCTGAGAGTGTTTAACTGGAGAGTTTTTAACCAGAGAGTTTTTACCCTGAGAATTTTTAACCTGAAAATCTTTAACCGGAAAGTCTTTAACCTGAGAATTTTCAACCTGAGGGCATTTCACCCTAGAGTCTTTAACCTTAGAGTCTTTTAACTTTTTGTTTTTAACCTGAGAGTTTTTAACCTCAGCCTTTAACCTGAAAGTCTCTAGCCCGAGTCTTTTTAACCTGAGAGTCTTTCACATGAGAGACTTTTACCTGAGAGACTTTAACCTGAAAGTCTTTAACCGGAGAGTCTTTAACCGGAGAGTCTTTAACCTGAGTGTTTTTAACCTGAGAATCTTTAACCTGGGAGTCTTTAACCTGAAAGTCTCTAACCTGAGAGTCTTTAATGTGAGAGTTTTTCACCTCAGTCTTTAACCTTAGAGTCTTTAATCGTAAAATCTTTAACCGGAGAGTTGTTAACCTAAGAGTTTTTACCCTGAGAGTATTTCACCTGAGAGTCTTTAACCTGACAGTCTTTACTGGAGAGTCTTTAACCCGAGAGTCTTTTAACCTGAGAGTTTTTACCCTGAGAGTGTTTAACCAGAACGTTTTTAACATGAAAGTATTTAACCTGAGGGTCTTTAACTATAACCTGACAGTCTTTAACCTGAGAGTTTTTACCCTGAGAGTCTTTAATTTGAAAATCTTTAACCGGAAAGTCTTTAACGTGAGGGTTTTCAACCTGAGGGTTTTTCACCTGAGAGTCTTTAACCTAAGAGTCTTTAACTTTAGAGTCTTTTACCTGATAGTTTTTAACCTGAGAGTCTAACTTGAGAGTTTTGAACCTTAGAGTCTTTAACCTGAATGTTTTTAACCTGAGAGTTTTTAACCTCAACCTTTAACCTGAAAGTCCCTAGCCCGAGTCTTTTTAATCTGGGAGTCTTTCACGAGAGACTTTTAACTGAGAGTTTTTAACTTTAGAGTTTTTAACCTACGAGTCTTTAACTTCAGTCTTTTACCTGACAGTTTTTAACCTGAGAAACTAACTTGAGAGTTTTTAACCTTAGAGTCTTTAACCTGAATGTTTTTAACCTGAGAGTTTTTAACCTCAGCCTTTAACCTGAAAGTCTCTAGCCCGAGTCTTTTTAACCTGAGAGTCTTTCACATGAGAGACTTTTACCTGAGAGTTTTTAATTTTAGAGTCTTTAACCTGAAAGTCTTTAACCCGAGAGTATTTAACCTGAGAGTATTTAACCTTAGAGTCTATAACCTTAGAGTCTCTAACCTGAGAGTCTTTAACATGAGAGTTTTTCACCTGAGAGTCTTTAACCTTAGAGTATTTAAACTGAAAGTTTTCAACCTGAGAGTCTTTAACCAGAGTTCGTTGGCGCTGTGCAAGTCCCATTTCATGAACTGGGAACAACACTTAGAATCATGTTCCTTGGTTTAGTTCATTTGAGAACACAAGTGTTTCTCCTGAAAAACCACACCACCTCAGACATGGAAAAAGTCTGGCTTGTGTTTTCTTCGTGCCACAGCGAGAGCACTTTGCAGGCCTCACTGACTAAAAGCAATGTCTGGCACCGGAGATCCAGACTTTTCTTTTTTCCGAGGACATTTCGCCTGAGAGCGGGAATTTGATTGAAGAAGTTTTGGGGCTGTAGTCAGCAAACAGGGATGGAAAGACTTGGGGGGGATGCAGGGACGTGTGGGACAACGTCAAGGAATGACAATGAAAGCCGAAGAAAGAGCCGAGATAGACGACATGTCTTCGTCTCTGTGGGTGGAGGCGGGAAGCTAGCACACACACACACACACACACACACACACACACACACACAGATAAAAGGTAACGTAGTAGACATGATCCAGATCACTCCCAAAACCTAACCAGTTGGTCCGCATCCCACATTCCAGTTTCATCAAAATCCGTCCATAACTGTTTGGGTTATGTTGCTAAAGTTCCGTAGCGGAATGAAATGGATGGAGTGAACCATCTTGTAAGCCTCTTTGTCTCTGTGGGTGGAGGCGGGGTTGCTAGCAGAGGAGTTCATCCTGGTGATGGTGGAACCGTTGAAATGCGCTGAAAAATGTGGAAAGAATAGTCGCCAGCAAAAAGGGTGGTAATAGGTCTTTGGAAAACCAGGAATTATGGAAAATCCTGAAATTTTTTTTTTAATTTGGAAAAAGAGTATTTAAAATTTTCAGGATGGTGGAATGTGTTGAAAGTGGAATGGTTTGAATCGGTTGAACAATGTGGGAGTTGTGGAACTTGGAAGATTTCTTTTGGAATTTCCCCAAAATTTGGGAATTTCGAGAAAAGCGGGAATTTTTTTGAAAATGGAAAAAAAACAACTTGAATGGTCTGAATGAGTTGAAATGGTTGGTGTTGGCATTTTTCAAATCGGTCAAGAAATGTTGAAGTAGTAACATGTTGAATTGAGAAATGGTATTACAGAATTCCTAGAATTTTGGGAAAACCGGGAATTTTTCCAGTTCAAAAAACAACTTTATTAGGTTTAAGAGGATTTTTTGACGGTGAAACGGTTGAAATGCATTGAAAAATCTGGGAGGAGTAGTCGCCAGAAAAAAGGGTGGAAATAGGGCTTTGGAAAACCAGGAATTCTGGAAAATCCTGGAAATTATTTGCGCTATGAAAAAAAGTAGTTTAAATTTCCAAGATGGTGAAATGTGTTAAAGGTGGAATGGTTTGAATCGGTTGAAAAATGTGGGAGTTGTGGAACTTGGAAGAATGTCACATTGATTACAATAGGAATTTCCCCAAAATTTGGCAATTTGGGGAAAAGGGGGATTTTTTTTCAAAATGGTAGGTGTTGGAATTTTTAAAATCGGTGGAGAAATGTTGAATTAAACACTTGTTGAATGGAGAAATGGTGTTTCGGAATTCCTGGAATTTCGGGAAAACCTCTTTGTTTTTTTGTCCTGATTAAGAGAAATGTTTTTACGGTGGAACGGTTGTTATATGTTGAAAAATGTGGAAGGAGTAATCGCCAGAAAAAAAAGGTGAAATAGGAAAACAAGGAATTCTGGAAATTCATGGAGTTGTTTTTAACTTGGGAAAAAAAAGTAGTTTAAATGATTGACTATGTTGAAGCTGGAATAATTTGAATCAGTTGAAACTTGGGAGTTGTGGAACTTGGAAGAACACCCCATTGATTTCATTGGGAATTTCCCCAAAATTTGGGAATTTCCGGAATAGCGGGAATTTTTTGGGAAAATGGTAAAAGAATAACTTGAATGGCCTAAATGAGTTGAAATAGTTGGTGTTTGAATTTTTCAAATCGGTCAAGAAATGTTGAAGTAGTAACATGTTTAATTGAAAATTTGTATTATGGAATTCCTGGAATTTTGGGAAAATTGGGAATTTTTCCCATTAGAAAAACAACTTTGTTTTTTGTCCTCATTAGGAGAAATGTTTTGATGGTAGAACAGTTGTAATGCGTTGAAAAATACGGAAGGAGTAGTTGCCAGAAAAAAAGGTGGAAATAGGGCTTTGGAAAACAAGGAATTCTGGAAATTCATGGAGTTGTTTTTAACTTGGAAAAAAAAGTAGTTAGAATTTCCAGGATGATTGAATATGTTGAAGCTGGAATAGTTTGAACCAGTTAAAACTTGGGAGTTGTGGAACTTGGAAGAATGACCCATTGATTTAATTGGGAATTTGCCAAAAATCTGGGAATTTGGGGGAAAAGCGGGAATTTTTTTGAAAATAGTAAAGGAAAATCTTGAATGGTCTGAATGAGTTGAAATGGTTGGTTTGGAAATTGTTCAAATCGGTCAAGAAATGATGAAGTACTAACATGTTGAATTGAGTAATGGTATTACGGAATTCCTGGAATTTTGAGAAAACAGCTTTGTTTTTTTGTCCTGATTAAGAAGAATGTTTTGACGGTGAAACGGTAGTAATGCGTTGAAAAATGTGGAAGGCTTGGTCGCCAGAAACAATGGTGGAAAGAGGGCTTTGGAGAACCAGGAATTCTGGAAATTCCTGGATTTTTTTTTTTTACTCGGGAGAAAAAGTAGTTTAAATTTCTCGGATTATTTAATATGTTGAAGCTGGGATGGTTTGAATCAGTTGAAACATGTGGGATTGTGGAACTAGGAAGAATTCCCCATTGATTTAATTGGGAGTTTCCCAAAAATGTGGGAATTTCGGGAAAAGTGGGAATTTTTTGGGAAACGTTAAAAAAAAACTTCATAGTCTGAATGAGTTGAAATAGTTGGTGTTGGAATTTTTCAAATCGGTCAAGAATTTCTGAAGTTGATGATACTACGGGATTCCTGGAATTTTGGGAAAACCGGGAATTTGAAGGATCTGGATGAGTTGAAATGGTTGGTGTTGGAAAGTAGTAACACATTAAATTGAGAAATGGTATTATGGAATTCCTGGAAAAACGGGAATTTTTCCAGTACAAAAAGCAAATTTGTTTTTTTTTTTCTGATTAAAATGAATATTTTGACGGTGGAATGGTTGAAATGCATTGAAAAATGTGGAAGGAGTAGTCGCCGGAAAGAAAGGGTGGAAACAGGGCTTTGGAAAACCAGGAATTCTGGAAAATACTGGAATTTTTTCGAACCTGGAAAAAAACTGCTTTAAATTTCCAGGATGGTGAAATATGTTGAAGGTGGAACGATTATGAATCAGTTGAAAAATGTGGAAATGGTGGAACTTCGAAAAATAGCCAATTCATTTTCAACCGGAAAAATGTCCCGGAAAAACCTGGAATTGTGTGAAATCTGGGAATTTTGGGAATTTTTTCAAGGAAAATCCCACATTTCTCGAATAGCCTGAACAGTTTGAAGTTGGAAAGGTTTGAATCGGGTGAAAAATGTGGAAGGCAGATGATTGAATATGTTGAAGCTGGGATGGTTTGAATCAGTTAAAACATGTGGGAGTTGTGGAACTTGGAAAAATTCCCAATTGATTTAATTGGGAATTTTCCAAAAATGTGGCGGTATTGGGAAAAGTGGGAATTTTTTTGAAAATGGTAAAAAAACAACCTTGATGGTCTGAATGAGTTGAAATGGTTGGTGTTGGAATTTTTGTAATCGGTCAAGAAAATCTGAAGTCGTAACATATTAAATTGAGAAATTATACAACGGGATTCCTGGAATTTCAGAAAAACAGGGAATTTGAAGGATCTGAATGAGTTGAAATGGTTGGTGTTGGAATTTTTCAAATCAGTCGGGAAAGTAGTAACACATTAAATTGAGAAATGGTAATATGGAATTCCTGGAAAAACGGGAATTTTTCCAGTACAAAAAGCACATTTGTTTTTTTTTCCTGATTAAAAGGAATGTTTTGACGGTGGAATGGTTGAAATCCGTTGAAAAATGTGGAAGGAAAAAGAAGGGTGAAAACAGGGCTTTGGAAAACCAGGAATTCTGTAAAATCCTGGAATTTTTTCAAACCTGGAAAAAAAGTGCTTTAAATTTCCAGGGTGGTGAAATATGTTGAAGGTGGAACGATTATGAATCAGTTGAAAAATGTGGAAATGGTGGAACTTCGAAAAATAGCCAATTCATTTTCAATCGGAAACATGTCCCGGAAAAACCTGGAATTGTGTGAAATCTGGGAATTTTGGGAACTTTTTCAAGGAAAATCCCCCAACTCTCGAATAGCCTGAACAGTTTGAAGTTCGAACAGTTTGAATCGGGTAAAAAATGTGGAAGGCAGAGCGTGCCAAAATCTGGAGAAGAAAAATAAGTATAATAAATTGATGAATTTGTGTAGAAAACCATACACCATAAATAGATACAAAATAATTACCCTAAAAGGGACAAACGGTAGAAAATGGATGGATAAGAATTGCGATTTTTGTGCCGACCTAATAAACAGTTTGCTCAGCACC
>NC_084631.1:29955832-30055832 GCF_033978795.1 Nerophis ophidion | reverse complement strand
TTATCTTCCTGTTTTAGCTTTTCAGCATTAATTTAGTGGTATTTGGCGTTACGATCTGTGTTTACCTGGACCCCTGGTTGCAGAGACGGCAGGCAAAGTGCAGATGGAAAACATCTCTGTCAAGCTGCTTGTCAGTGAGCCAAATTATTATCAATAACTTTATTATTAATTTACTGTATTTTGCATATTTTTTTATCTTCCTGTTTTAGCTTTTCAGCATTAGGTTAGTGGTGTTTGGCGTTACGATCTGTGTTAACCTTGACCCCAGGATGCAGAGACGGCAAGCAAAGTGCAGGTGGAAAACATCTCTGTCAAGCTCTTTGTCAGTGAGCGAAATTATTACCAAGAACCTTATTGTTATTATTATTATTATTATTAACCTTATTATTAGCATAATTTTTTCCAATTCCTGTTTGTCAATGCTACCACTCTTCACCCGTTTCCTGATCAGGTCAATGACCTACATCAAGACTTTAAAACATAGGTACACCATTATTGTATGGCGACACAGTTTTTTCGAGTGTTTTAGCATTTTAGCGTTAAATTACTGGTATTGGGTGTTACGGTCTATGGTAACCTTGACCCCAGGATGCAGAGATGGCAGGCAAAGTGCAGTTGGAAAACATCTCTGTCAAGCTCCTTATTAGTGAACCAAATTATTATCATCCATCCATCCATCCATCCATCATCTTCCGCTTATCCGAGGTCGGGTCGCGGGGGCAGCAGCCTAAGCAGGGAAGCCCAGACTTCCCTATCTCCAGCCACTTCGTCTAGCTCTTCCCGGGGGGATCCCGAGGCGTTCCCAGGCCAGCCGGGAGACATAGTCTTCCCAACGTGTCCTGGGTCTTCCCCGTGGCCTCCTACCAGCTGGACGTGCCCTAAACACATCCCTAGGGAGGCGTTCGGGTGGCATCCTGACCAGATGCCCGAACCACTTCATCTGGCTCCTCTCGATGTGGAGGAGCAGCGGCTTTACGTTGAGCTCCTCCCGGATGGCAGAGCTTCTCACCCTATCTCTAAGGGAGAGCCCCGCCACCCGGCGGAGGAAACTCATTTCGGCCGCTTGTACCCGTGATCTTATCCTTTCGGTCATGACCCAAAGCTCATGACCATAGGTGAGGATGGGAACGTAGATCGACCGGTAAATTGAGAGCTTTGCCTTCCGGCTCAGCTCCTTCTTCACCACAACGGATCGATACAACGTCCGCATTACTGAAGACGCCGCACCGATCCGCCTGTCGATCTCACGATCCACTCTTCCCCCACTCGTGAACAAGACTCCTAGGTACTTGAACTCCTCCACTTGGGGCAGGGTCTCCTCCCCAACCCGGGGATGGCATTCCACCCTTATTATCAATAAGTTATTATTCATTTACTGTATTTTACATATTTTTTTTATGTTACTGTTTTAGCTTTTCAGCATTAAGTTAGTGGTATTTGGCAATTCGATCTGTGTTTACCTGGACCCCAGGTTGCAGAGACGGCAGGCAAAGCGCAGGTGGAAAACATCTCTGTCAAGCTCTTTGTCAGTGAGCCAAATTATTACCAAGAACCTTATTATTATTATTATTAACCTTATTATTAGCATATTTTTTTCCACTTCCTGTTTTTCAATGCTACCACTCTTCACCCGTTTCCTGATCAGATCAATGATCTACATCAAGACTTTAAAACATAGGTACACCATTATTGTATGGCGACACAGTTTTTTCGAGTGTTTTAGCATTTCACGTTAAATTACTGGTATTTGGTGTTATAGTCTGTGTTAACCTTGACCCCAGGATGCAGGGACGGCAGGGAAAGTGCAACTGGAAAACCTCTCTGTCAAACTCCTTGTCAGTGAGCCAAATTATTATCAATAACGTTATTATTAATTTACTGTATTTTTCATATTTTTTTTAATCTGACTGTTTTAGCTTTTCAGCATTAAGTTAGTGGTATTTGGCGATTCGATCCGTGTTTACCTGGACCCCAGGTTGCAGAGATGGCAGGCAAAGTGCAGGTGGAAAACCTCTCTGTCAAGCTCCTTGTCAGTGAGCCAAATTATTATCAATAACTTTATTATTAATTTACTGTATTTTGCATATTTTTTTATCTTACTGTATTAGCTTTTCAGCATTAAGTTAGTGGTGTTTGGCGTTACGATCTGTGTTTACCTGGACCCCAGGTTGCAGAGACGGCAGGCAAAGCGCAGGTGGAAAACATCTCTGTCAAGCTCTTTGTCAGTGATCCAAATTATTACCAAGAACCTTATTATTAACATTATTATTAGCATATTTTTTTCCACTTCCTGTTTGTCAATGCTACCACTCTTCACCCGTTTCCTGATCAGATCAATGACCTACATCAAGACTTTAAAACATATGTACACCATTTTTGTATGGCGACACAGTTTTTTCGAGTGTTTTAGCATTTCAGCGTTAAATTACAGTTATTTGGTGTTATAGTCTGTGTTAACCTTGACCCCAGGATGCAGAGATGGCAGGCAAAGTGCAGGTGGAAAACATCTCTGTCAAGCTCCTTGTCAGTGAGCCAAATTATTATCAATAACGTTATTATGAATTTACTGTATTTTGCATATTTTTTCATCTTCCTGTTTTAGCTTTTCAGCATTAAGTTAGTGGTGTTTGGCGATTCGATCTGTGTTTACCTGGACCCCAGGTTGCAGAGACGGCAGGCAAAGTGCAGGTGGAAAGCATCTCTGTTTAGCTCTTTGTCAGTAAGCCAAATTATTACCAAGAACCTTATTATTATTATTATTAACCTTATTATTAGCATAATTTTTTCCAATTCCTGTTTGTCAATGCTACCACTTTTCACCCGTTTCCTGATCAGATCAATGACCTACATCAAGACATTAAAACATAGGTACACCATTATTGTATGGTGACACAGTTTCTTCGAGTGTTTTAGCATTTCAGCGTTAAATTACAGGTATTTGGTGTTATAGTCTGTGTTAACCCTGACCCCAGGATGCAGAGACGCCAGGCAAAGTGCAGGTGGAAAACATCTCTGTCAAGCTCCTTGTCAGTGAGCCAATTTATTATCAAACATTTTATTATTAATTTACTGTATTTTGCATATTTTTTTATCTTCCTGTTTTAGCTTTTCAGCATTAAGTTAGTGGTGTTTGGCGTTACGATCTGTGTTTACCTGGACCCCAGGTTGCAGAGACGGCAGGCAAAGTGCAGGTGGAAAACATCCCTGTCAAGCTGTTTTTGTCAGTGATTCAAACTATTACCAAGGACCTTATTATTACTATTATTATTAACCTTATTATTAGTATTATTTTTTCCACTTCCTGTTTGTCATCGCTAACCGTCCTCACCTGTTTCCTTATCTGATCAATGACCTACATCAAGTCTTCTAAAAAGTGGGTACACCATTCTTGCAAGGGGACACAGTTTTCCGAGTGTTTTAGCTTTTCAGCGTTAAATGAGTGGTATTTGGTGTTACGGTCTGTATCGATGTGGACCCCAGAATGCAGGGACGGTAGGCAAAGTGCAGGTGGAAAACATTTCCGTCAAGTTCTTTGTCAGTGAGCCAAATTATTACCCCAAACTTTATTAGTTTCCTGTATTTTGCATTGCTTTTTCCACTTCCTGTTTTAGTTTTTCAGCGTAAAATTAGTGGTAGTTGGTGTGGCGGTCTACGTCGATGTGGACCCCAGGATGCAGAAACGGCAGGCAAAGTTCAGGGGGAAAACATCTCTGTCAAGCTCTTTGTCAGTGAGCCAAATTATTACTTGCTTTGGACCTTAACATTGCACTACTTTGTGGTGTTTTCCCTAATAGGTTATTTTAACCTGTACTTTGCCTGCTGCCTCTGCATCCTGGGCTCCAGATCAAGACAAACCTTAACACCAAATACTACTGATTAAACAGTAAATGCTAAGCTCGCACTCAGCACACGGGTCTGTATCGTTGTGTATTGCCGTCAAGTATTTATGCTTCCTGTGCACTTCCTTGCTGCACTATTCCGCGGTGTTTCAACACTAAATATATTTTGACCTGCATCCTCGGGATCTTGACGAACACAATCTTGCACCTGTGTTTCCTGACAGTCAATAAGGAGGGTCCTTATGCCCTTGAACCTTTAAAAATGCATTGTGGCTTTTTGTGCACTCCCCTGCACTATTTGTGTGCTGTTTTCCCTATTAAAGGGTTTCATACCTGCCCCTTGCCTGCTGTCTCCACATCCTGTGGTCCGGATGAAAACATACAGTGACACGCTGCGTAAACGCGTCTAAGAAAATATTGAACTTTTTTTTTTCTTTTTTCAATATCTCATCCCAAAAGGTGTTTGACGAGGCTTAGGTCCGGGCTCTTGCTCTCTCTATTCCCAGCATGGTCCATAATATCGAAGAAAATCAGCACCTGACTGACCCAAGACTTTTGTCCGCAGCTGCAGTAAATATGCGTAACCATTAGGGGAAAAAAAGGAGAGAAAAGCAGAGTTATAAGCGACGATTATACTTAAGAGCATATTTTGATAATGGCGCCCACTTTTCTGCAGCATAATTATGATCCATTTCCAAATAGCCTTTTTTTTTTTTTTTTTTCTCCAGTGGCTATTGCGATAGCAGAGTGATTTAAATGTCTTCATATTGACACTGGTCTGCTTCCAAGTTGTTCTGCGTTTAGGAAAAAAAAAAATTAATGAAGGTATGCTACAAAAAGAGGGCCAAAGAAAGTTGCGAGTGCCAGTACATTGAGGGGAAAAAGGTGACTGAATCGCCAATTGCCAACAACAGTCTTGGATAAAAGTAAATGATGTCAAAAGTTCATTGATTTATTTCACTAGCCATTTGTTTTTTCTCCCTGAACTTATTTTTTCATTACATATTAGTCTATTATTATTATATTTCATACATTTGAAAATGTGGACTAATTGGATTCGCAAAAAAGTGTTGGTACAATTCGGTCAATGTGGGAACAAAAATGGAGGTGATACAGTGTAAAAATACAGGTCAAATAAAGGAAAACTACTTTTTACTGTACACGTACTGAAATATGTATTCCTAGCCCCTTCCTGCACCGTCACTGGAAATAGTATAATGGCACATTTCCTTTAAAATCTCAGGAATAAATGCTCATTTACCTCTTGACTGTCCTGAAGTTGTTGTTTTGCACAAAGATATATTCTGTAAAAGTGTAATATAATATACAAAATATGCAATAATATACAAATATTATTAATTACTATTGTTAATTATTATTAACATTGTTAAGATACAAAACATGCATCGATTCGGTTCAAGCATTATTTAAAAAATATAAAAGTTGTATCGAGTCCATAAAAAAAAAGTGTGTGTGTGTGGGTGGGGGGTGGGGGGGGCACTTTAAATAAATAAATAATACAAATAGTATTTTGGTATAATAATAATAAAACATTTTCAAAACATGATTGACATAAAAAGAGATGTAATAAAAAAAGAATTTTCTTAAAATTCCCAATCGATTCAAAATCGATATAAATAAAATATGTTTTTGAAAAAAATTTGGTTTTAAAAAATAGATTTTTAAAAATGATGAGTTGATTCAGAATTGTTATACAGTCGTCCCTCCTTTATTAAGTTTAATTGGTTCCGGACATGATCGCAATCAATACATTTTCACGAAAAAAAGAATAAGTAACTTTAACCCAATATTTTCATCAATAAAACACAAAAAACAACCTTATTAAATATGTTTTTCAACATTATGAAATGCTCTAGATATAAAATAACATTTAAATCAACATATTAATGCAGGCTGAGGCTGAGCCAATCAGTGGCCACGATACTAAACAACATGCTCTGATAGCTTTAATCCCCTCTCGTGGCCAATTGAATAATAATATTTATATTGTTATTTGATTTATTAGTTTTTTTTGTTGTAAAAACCTCATTTTTGACAAGAAAATTGTTAAATATGCATAGAAAAAAAGGGCGAATTGGCAGAGCCGCAATATTGAAGCGTAAATTGGCGAGAGATGACGGTCTGAGGCTGAGCCAATCAGTGGCCACGATACTAAACGGCATGCTCTGATTGCTTTGGTCCCTTCTAGTGGCCAATAGTACACTAATATTGATATTTGTATTCTATTTTTTCGATTTTTTTTGTTGAAAAAGCTTAATTTATGACCAGAAAAGCCGCATTTTTTTCCGATTACTTTGGTTCCTTCTAGTGGTCAATAGTACACAAATAATGACATTTTTATTCTATTTTTTAGTTGTTGTTTTTTTTTTTTTTTTTAATTCAAATTTATCATCAGAAAATTGTAAAAAATGCATAGAAAAATAAAAAGTTGGGGATTTGGCTAAGCCGCAATTTTTTCGGATCACTTTGGACCCTTCTAGTGGCCAATAGAACATCAATAATGATATATGTATTTTATTTTTTAGCTTTTTTTCTTGAAAAGGCCTAATTTATGACCAGAAAATTGTAGAATATGCATAGAAAAAATATCTAAATTGGTCATTTGGCAAAGCCGAAATTTTTTCTGATTACTTTGGTCCCTTCTAGTGGCCAATAGTTCACTAATAATGACATTTTTATTTAATTTTTTTTTTTTAGCTTTTTTTCTTGAAAAAGCCTAATTTATGACCAGAAAATTGTAGAATATGCATACAAAAATAACAAAAAATTGGCGATTTGGCAAAGCCACAATTTTTTCGGATTACTTTGGTCCCTTGTAGTGGCCAATAGTACACTAATAATGATATTTGTATTTTATTTTTTAGCTTTTTTTCTTGAAAAAACCCAATTTATGACCAGAAAATTGTAGAATATGCATACAAAAATAACAAAAAATTGACGATTTGGCAAAGCCACAATTTTTTCGGATTACTTTGGTCCCTTCTAGTGGCCAATAGTACACTAATAATGATATTTTTATTCTATTTTTTAGTTTTTTTTGTTTGTTTTTTAGCCAAATTTATGACCAGAAAATTGTGGAAAATGCATAGACAAATAAAAAATCGGGGACTTGCTAAAGCCGAAATTTTTTCGGATTACTTTGGTCCCTTCTAGTGGCCAATAGAACATCAATAATGATATATAGATTTTATTTTTTAGCTTTTTTTTTTTTTAAAAGCCTAATTTATGACCAGAAAAGGGTAGAATATGCATAGAAAAAAAATTCAAAATTTTTATGATTACTTTGATCCCTTGTAGTGGCCAATAGTACATTTATAATGATATCTGTATTTTATTTTTTAGATTTTTTTCCTAAAAAAAAAAGCCTATTTTATGACCAGGAAATGGTGGAATATGCATAGGAAAAAAAACAAAAATTGGCGATTTGGCAAAGCCGCAATTTTTTCGGATTACTTTGGTCCCTTCTAGTGGCCAACATTTCACTAATAATGATATTTTTATTCTATTTTTTTTTTTTTTAGCTTTTTTTCTTGAAAAAGCCTAATTAATGACCAGAAAATTTGTAGAATATGCATGAAAATTTTTAAAATAAGTAAATAAATAAAATACATCGCGATTTGGTAAAGTCGCATTTTTTGGGGGGGAATACTTTGTCCCCTTCTAGTGGCCAATAGTACACTAATAATGATATTTGTATTCTATTTTTTTACAGTGTTTTCTTGAAAAAGCCTAATTAATGACCAGAAAATTGTAGAATATGAATATAAAAATAAAAAAAAAGTCGATTTGGCAAAGCTGCAATTTTTTCTGTTTACTTTGGTCCCTTCGAGTGGCCAACAGTACACTAATATTGATATTTTCATGTTTTTTTTAGATTTTTTTTCTTGAATAAGCCTAATTTATGAACAGAAATTTATAGAATACGCAAAAAATTGGCGATTTGGCAAAGCCGCAATTTTTTCCTATTATTATGGTCCCTTTTAGTGGCCAATAGTACACTAATGTTAAAATTTTTTATACATTTTGTAGCTTTTTTTCTTGAAAAAGCTTAATTTATGACCACAAAATTGTAGAAAATGCATAAAAAAAATAAAAGATTTGGCGATTTGGCAAAGCCGCATTTTTTTCTAATTAGTTTGGTACTTTCTAGTGGCCAATAGTACACTAAAATTGATATTTTTAATTTAATTTTTTTTTAGCTTTT
The DNA here is from genome assembly GCF_033978795.1 of Nerophis ophidion. Taxonomy (NCBI): domain Eukaryota; kingdom Metazoa; phylum Chordata; class Actinopteri; order Syngnathiformes; family Syngnathidae; genus Nerophis; species Nerophis ophidion. The sequence goes on along the minus strand of NC_084631.1, from coordinate 30,047,768 downwards.
TTTCTTGAAAAAGCCTAATTTATGACCAGAAAATTGTAGAATATGCATAGGAAAACAAATTGGCGATTTGGCAAAGCTGCAATTTTTTCTGATTACTTTGGTCCCTTTGAGTGGCCAATAGTTCACTAATAATGATATTTGTATTTAATTTTTTTAGCTTTTTTTCATGAAAAAGCTAAATTTATAACCAGAAAATTGTAAAATATGGGTAAAAAAAAAATCTAAATTGGCTATTTGACAAAGCCGCAATTTTTTCAGATTACTTTGGTCCCTTCTAGAGGCCAATTGAACACCAATAAAGATATTTGTATTTTATTTTATAGCTTTTTTCCTCAAAAAAGTCTGCAAACTCCGTTTCCATATGAGTTGGGAAATTGTGTTAGATGTAAATATAAACGGAATACAATGATTTGCAAATCCTTTTCTACTCATATTCAATTGAATATGCTACAAAGACAAGATAGTTGATGTTCAAACTCATAAACTTTATTTTTTTTTGCAAATAATAATTAACTTAGAATTTTATGGCTGCAACACGTGCCAAAGTAGTTGGGAAAGGGCATGTTCACCACTGTGTTACATCACATTTTCTTTTAACAACACTCAATAAACGTTTGGGAACTGAGGAAACTAATTGTTGAAGCTTTGAAAGTGGAATTCTTTCCCATTCTTGTTTTATGTAGAGCTTCAGTCGTTCAACAGTCCGGCCTTTACAGATGTGTAAGTTACCCATGCCTTGGGCACTAATGCACCTTCATACCATCACAGATGCTGGCTTTTGAACTTTGCACCTATAACAATCCAGATGGTTATTTTCCTCTTTGTTCCGGAGGACACCACGTCCACAGTTTCCAAATATAATTTGAAATGTGGACTCGTCAGACCACAGAACACTTTTCCACTTTGCATCAGTCCATCATAGATGATCTCGGGCCCAGCAAAGCCGGCGGCGTTTCAAGATATTGTTGATAAAAGGGTTTTGCTTTGCATAGTAGAGTTTTACCTTGCACTTACAGATGTAACAACCCACTGTAGTTTCTGAAAGTGGTTTTCTGAAGTGTTCCTGAGCCCATGTGGTGATATCCTTGACACAGTGATGTCGGTTTTTGATGCAGTACGGCCTGAGGGATCAAAGGTCCGTCATATCATCGCTTACGTGCAGTGATTTCTCCAGATTCTCTGAACATTTTGATGATTTTACGGACCTAAATTCCTTGCAATAGCTCGTTGAGAAATGATGTTCTAAAACTGTTCGACAATTTGCTTACAAAGTGTTACCCTCACTCCATCCATGTTTGTGAATTACTTAGCATTTCATGGAAGCTGCTTTTATAACCAATCATGGCACCCACCTTTTCCCAATTAGCCTGCACACCTGTGGGATGTTCCAAATAAGTGTTTGATGAGCATTCCTCAACTTTATCAGTATCTATTTGCATCTTTCCCATTCTAAAGTTAATGATTATTTACAAACAACATTTTTTTTATCAGTTTGAACATCAAATATGTTGTCTTTGTAGCATATTCAACTGAATAAGGGTTGAAAATGATTTGAAAATCATTGTATTCCGTTTATATTTACATCTAACACAATTTGCCAACTCAAATGGAAACGAGTTTTGTAATTTATGACCAAAAAATTGTAGAATATGCATAAAAAAATAAATAAAAAATTGGCGATTTGGCAAAGCAGCATTGGCGTTGGTCCCTTCTAGTGGCCAAAAGTACACTAATAATGATATTTGTATTTGATTTTTTTTTAGCTTTTTTTCTCCAAAAAGCCTTATTTATGACCAGAAAATTGTATTATATACATAGAAAAATGTTTTGTGATTACTTTGGTCCCTTTTAGTGGCCAATAGTACACTAATATTAATATTTTTATTCAATTTTTTGTAGCTTTTTTTCTTGAAAAATCCAAATTTATGGCCAGAAAATTGTAGAATATGCATTGGCAAAGCCGCAATATTGAAACGCAAAGTTTCAAGTGACTGTAAATAATATTTTTTTTTCTGTCGCTATGGTGACAGGTAAACCTGTCTGTGATGTCATCACTAAAAAACACTAAAAGGCAAAAATGTTGGACTTTTGAAACATATTTTTACAGAACAAGTACCAAGTAGGAATTAGACATTTCAACCCATGTATATTCATTAAAAAAACATAAAAAAACAACTTAAATACGTTTTCCCACATTATGAGAGCGCTATAAAGATAAAATAACACTTTTATTACCTTAACACTTTTTTAATTCAATATAATAATGCTGCCGTCACTGAGTTTACAGGTAATCCCTTCTGTGACGTCATCACTAAAAGAACACAAAAAGTATGACTTTAAAGGGGAACTTTAACACAATTTCAGAAGGTTAAAACAAAACAAAAAATCAGTTCCCAGTGGCTTGTTTTATTTTTTGAAATTTTTTTCAAAATTTTACCCATCATGGAATATCCCGAAAAAAGGCTTTAAAGTGCCTGATTTTCGCTATCTGTAAATCCACCCGTCCATTTTTCTGTGACGTCACATAGTGACGCCAATACAAACAAACATTGCGGATAGAACAGAAAGATATAGCGACATTAGCTCGGATTCAGACTAGGATTTCAGCGGTTTAAGCGATTCAACAGATTACGCATGTATTGAAACGGATGGTTGGAGTGTGGCGGCAGATAGCGAAAACAAAATTGAAGAACAATTTGAAGCTATTGAGCGAATAGCTACTGAAGCTATTCGGCGATCGCCTTCTAACCAACGATTGCATCTTTTGACCACTTAAGCAACTTAAATCCGTCGATTGGTAAGTGTTTGCTTGGCATTAACCTTCGTCTTGTGATGGGGTCGGCACCGACCCGTTTAAGTTTTTAAATGCATAAAAGAACCACATAAGTTATTTTTTTGCATCTAGGCTTTTTGACTTTGTCAGGAACCTCTTTTTCAACAAAACCATTCTTTTTCTACTAAATCATAAAATGCTCAGGTTGAAATTGTGACCTTGGTGTTGTTGGGGTCGGTTTCGACCCAGTTATAAAAATAAGATTATCAAGCAATACCTGAACACACACACAGCCAGCTCCTCTCCTAAACATGTGAGATTTAGGGGTTCTCATTTGACTTTGTTATCCACTATAAAAACAAAGACTGGCATGTCCAGACATGTGAGGTCAATTCAGTATAAAATTATTAAAATGAAAATATAAATAAAGCAAATTTAAGAGATGTGTTTTAATACCCCTCTGTAATAGTCAGGTAACGCAACAACCTTTAATTTATACGAATCTCTTGAGGTTCTTACTACCATTTTTTAATTAGAATCAAGGGGTGTACTGACCAAAAAAAAGGCCCAATGGCCCACACCAAAAACATTAAAAAACAATATTTTCATGGATAAGGAAGCCTAACAAGGTAACCAAGAGATGAGAAACAAATTGGATGATATATAATTGTTTTTTAGTGTATTTTACAGATGATTTAAGACAATAAGATGGTAACAGAAATCTAACACAAAAGGTAGGATATGAGAAATTGTTGCCAAATTTATAAGAAAAAAGACGGATTTTAGTTTTTTATTCTTTTTTTTGTAATTCATTATTTACTTCAAGTTATTTCAGTATGTCTCTATGTAATTTTTTTTTTAACTTTTATTAATTTTGGCAAAAGTGGGCACATTCCATTTTCTCACACACACTTGTTATTTCATATTTTGGCCAGAGGGGGGGCACTTTTAAAACCGACACACAGTCAATTTGAAATATCCGTCCTTTTTGGGACCACCCTGATTTTGATAGATTTCACCACCAGGGGTGCAAATGAGACATTCTCTATTAGATGCAATGGTTTTCCGTACTGGGACCATGATTTATGTCCTAACTTGTAGCTATATTTGCTGGATGCAAATATAGCTACAAATGTACTTACAGCTAGCCTAAATAGCATGTTAGCATTGATTAGCTGGCAGTCATGCCGCGACCACATATGTCTGATTAGCACATAAGTCAATAACATCAACAAAACTCACCTTTGTGATTTCGTTGACTTTATCGTTGGAAATGCATCTGCTTTGAGTGTCGCAGGATATCCAGACATCTCTGTGCCATCTGTCGTAGCATCGCTGTCGTCGGTTAAATGTGCAGAACAAACGAGGGACTTTCGCATCTTTTGACCACTGGTGTACTTGAATCCGTCGATTGGTATGTGTTTGTTTGGCATTAAATTTGGGTGAAGGGAAAGGCTGGATGCAAATATAGCTACAAATGTAGATAGAACTAGCTTAAATAGCATGTTAGCATCAATTAGCTGGCAGTCATGCCGTGACCAAATATGTCTGATTAGCACATAAGTCAATAACATCAACAAAACTGACCTTTGTAATTTTGTTGACTTTATCGTTGGAAATGCATCTGTTTGAGTGTCGCAGGATATCCACACCTCTGTCGTAGCATCGCTACCGTTGGTAAAATGTGCAGAAATAAAGGGGGACTTTCGCATCTTTTGACCACTGGTGCAACATGAATCCGTCGATTGGGATGTGTTTGTTTGGCATTAAATGTGGGTGGAGGGAAAGGTTGGATGCAAATATAGCTACAAATGAGGCATAACGATGCAATGTGTACATACAGCTAGACTAAATAGCGTGTTAGCATCAATTAGCATGCCGTGCTAATCGAGGCAAACTCCACGTAAGTCAACGTGAATCCGTCCCTGATCGTGTTGTTACACCCTCCGACAACACACCGACGAGGCATGATGTCTCCAAGGTATGGAAAACAGTCGGAAAAACGGAAAATAACAGCTGATTTGACTTGGTGTGTGTAATGTGTTTCAGGAAATGGCGGATTGCTTCCCATTGTAACGTCACAGGTGAAAGGTCATCGCTCCGAACAATTGAACGTCGTTTAAATCGCCAAATTCACCCTTTTAGAGTTCAAAAATCGGTTAAAAATATATATGGTCTTTTTTCTGCAACATCAAGGTATATATTGATGCCTACATAGGTCTGGTGATAATGTTCCCCTTTAAAGACATATTTTCTCCAGAAAAATGCAACTTGTTCGGGTCGGGAGTCGGACCTTGGACTTAGCGCCCGTACAAACCGTGGCCTTGTTCGCCTACAGCTCTGCAAACGGGAGCGGGCCAAATTGAATAATCTGAAACCAAACAAGCTCACGGCGTCACGTCTGTGGCGGCGCTGAACAACGGCGTGAAACATGGAAAGGGTGGAGTGACCAGACGCCCGGCGGTGATGTCATCAATGGGGGCCCTGTGCGGCTCTCAGGCCCCCCCTTATTCACGGCGTCTGCGGGCGTGTGTTTCCACGTGAACAAGCTGGGGCCTTATTGTTCGCGGCAAAGATCAGAGCTCCACTTGCCGTTTTCAAAATGTCAACACGGCCCCAAAAATATCCCCGAAACGCGTTGGCCTCCCACACTCCTGCTCCTTTTACAAGGTGAAACATTCCAGAAAAGAAACACCTGATTTATTTCTTTTTTTTTTTTTCCCTTTTCCCTCTGGTTGCATTAGTACGAGGGTCAACAAACACACGTTGCATCACACAGATCTTGATGGTCCTCCGAATCTGGCACCACGCCCGCCACACACAGGCCTGCTGTGTGTCCCCACACCGTCTGTTCTACGCAAAGTGTGTGTGTCTGTGTGCTTGTATTTCTACCCTTCTTGAGACATCAACAAGGAAAAGTACCGTCCATATGAGGACCGCTGGACAAGTTAGGGCCGAAATCATGGTCCCAATACGGTAAACCATGGCATCTAGTAGAGAATCTCTCAAAATGAGGGTGGTCCCCAAAAAGAAGGTATTCTTCATATTGTGTGTCGGTTTTAAAAGTGCTCCCTCTCTGGTCAACGTATGAAATAACAAGTGTGTGTAAGAAATTGAAATGTGCACATTTTTGCCAAAATTAATAAAGATAAAAAAAGTTTAGATAGAGACTTGAAGTAAATAATGAATTACAAAAAAAATACATAAATAACTAAAAGCAGTCTTTTTTCCTATAAATTTGGGAACGTTTACTCATATTCTTTCTGTTTTTGTAATGTTGCAATATTTTCTCGTAAAACTAAAACTTTTTTTTATCTAAAATTATTAGTTTTTAATGCAAAATGGTGACATTTGTCATATGAAATTCTGACTTTTATCAAAATATTGCCAATTTTCCTTGTTGTTCTTGTAAAAGAGTGACTTTTTTAAAATAAATTATGACTTTTGTCATAATTTTGCCGAGTAAAATTCTGATTATTATTACAATATTGCCCAAATTTGAAGTTTTCTTAAAAAAAATTTTTGACATTTTTTCGAGTAAAATTGCGACTCATTTCATAAAATTGCCAAAATGTTAAGCTTTTTTTGTAAAACTGCAACTGTTATTGAGTGAAATTCCAATTTTTATCATAATATTGCACAAATGTTCAGTTTTTCTTGTAACATCTTAAATTGCGTTCAGTAAAACTATGACTTTTATTATAATACTGCCAAAATTCAAAGTTTTCTTGTAAAATTATGACTTTTTTCTTGTGAAATTCCAACTCATTTTTCACGACAACCTTTTTTTTTTATATTTGCACAGTATGTATATATTATCAAACACAAATCTTTATAAATTTAGAAAGGGTGGTCCTAAAGAGGTAGGCCTTATTCGGAGGTCTCAAGAAGGTAAGAAATACAAGAATGTGTGTGTGTGTGTGTGTGTGTGTGTGTGTGTGTGTGTGTGTGTGTGTGTGTGTGTGTGTGTGTGTGTGTTGGTCCCAATACGGAAAACCATTGCATCAAATAGAGAATGTCTCATTTGCACCCCTGGTGGTGAAATCTATCAAAATGAGGGTGGTCCCTAAAAAGTAGGGATTCTTAATATTGATTGTGTGTCGGTTTTAAAAGTGCTCCCCCTCTGATCAACATATGAAATAACAAGTATGTGTAAAAATGTGAAGCGCTCACCCTCTTTCCAACATATGAAATAACAAGTGTGTGTAAGAAATTGAAATGTGCCCATTTTTGCCAAAATTAAAAAAGATGAAAACAATTTACATAAAGACTTGAAGTAAATGATGAATTACAAAAAAACACATAATTACCTAAAAGCAGTCTTTATTCCTATAAATTTGGGAACATTTTCTCATATTCTTTCTGTTTCTTTAATGTTGCAATATTTTCTCGTAAAACGAAAACTTTTTTTATCTAAAATTATTACTTTTTAATGCAAAATGGTGACATTTGTCATATAAAATTCTGACTTTTATCCAAATATTGCCAATTTTTTTTCTTGGTCTTGTAAAAGAGTGAATTTTTTGGAGTAAAAGTATGACTTTTGTCATAATTTTGCCAGGTAAAACTCCGATTATTATTATAATATTGCCCAAATTTGAAGGTTTTCTTATAAATATGTGACTTTTGTCAAGTAAAATTGCGACAAAATGACAAAACGTTCAGCTTTTTTTGTAAAACTGTGACTTTTATTGAGCAAAATTCCAACTTTTATCATAATATTCCACAAATGTTCAGTTTTTGACTTGTGTTGAGTAAAGCTACAACTTTTATTATAATACTACCAAAATTCAAAGTTGTTCTTGTAAAATTATGACCTTTTTCTTTTGAAATTCCAACTCAGTTTTCACAACAACCTTTTTTATATTTGCATAGTATGTATATATTATTAAATACAATTCTTTATGAATCTAGAAAGGGTGGTCCTAAAGAGGAAGGCATTATTCCTCAAGAATGTAAGAAATACAAGAATGTGTGCGTGTGTGTGTTTGTATTTATACCCTTCTTGAGACATCAACAGGGAAAAGTACCTTCCATATGAGGACCCGTGGACAAGTTAGGACATAAATCATGGTCCCAATATGGAAAACCAATGCATCTAATAGAGAATGTCTCATTTGCAACCCTGGTGGTGAAATCTATCAAAATGAGGGTGGTCCCCAAAAAGTAGGAATTTATCATATTGATTGTGTGTCGGATTTAAAAAGTGCTCCCCCTCTGGTCAACATATGAAATAACAAGTGTGTGTAAGAAATTGAAATGTGACGATTTTTGCCAAAATCAATAACAATAAAAAAAGTTTACATAGAGACATACTGAAATAACTTGAAGTAAATAATGAATTTAAAAAAAAAACAAACAAACTAAAAGCAGTCTTTTTCCTACAAATTTGGGAACATTTTCTCATATTCTTTCTGTTTCTTTAATGTTGCAATATTTTCTCGTAAAACGAAAACTTTTTTTTATCTAAAATGATTACTTTTTAATGCAAAATGGTGACATTTGTCATATAAAATTCTGACTTTTATCAAAATATTGCCAATTTTTTTTGTTGGTCTTGTAAAAGAGTGAATTTTTTGGAGTAAAAGTATGACTTTTGTCATAATTTTGCCAAGTAAAATTCCGATTATTGTTATAATATTGCCCAAATTTGAAGGTTTTCTTACAAATATGTGACTTTTGTCGAGTAAAATTGCGACAAAATGACAAAACGTTCAGCTTTTTTTGTAAAACTGTGACTGTTATTGAGCAAAATTCCAACTTTTATCATAATATTCCACAAATGTTCAGTTTTTGACTTGCGTTGAGTAAAGCTACAACTTTTATTATAATACTATCAAAATTCAAAGTTGTTCTTGTAAAATGATGAACTTTTTCTTGTGAAATTCCAACTCAGTTTTCACAACAACCTTTTTTATATTTGCATAGTATGTATATATTATTAAATACAAATCTTTATGAACCTAGAAAGGGTGGTCCTAAAGAGGAAGGCATTATTCCTCAAGAATGTAAGAAATACAAGAATGTGTGCGTGTTTGTATTTATACTCTTCTTGAGACATCAACAGGGAAAAGTACCTTCCATATGAGGACCCGTGGACAAGTTAGGACATAAATCATGGTCCCAATACGGAAAACCATTGCATCTAATAGAGAATGTCTCATTTGCACCTCTGGTGGTGAAATCTATCAAAATGAGGGTGGTTTCCCAAAAAGTAGGAATTTATCATATTGAGTTTGTGTCGGATTTAAAAAGTGCTCCCCCTCTGGTCAACATATGAAATAACAAGTATGTGTAAAATGTGAAGCGCTCCCCCTCTGGCCAACATATGAAATAACAAGAGTGTGTAAGAAATTGAAATGTGCCGATTTTTGCCAAAATTAATAACGATAAAAAAAGTTTACATAGAGACATACTGAAATAACTTGAAGTAAATAATGAATTAAAAAAAACAAAAACTAAAAGCAGTCTTTTTTCCTACAAATTTGGGAACATTTTCTCATATTCTTTCTGTTTCTGTAATGTTGAAATATTTTCTCGTAAAACGAAAACTTTTTTTTATTTAAAATTATTACTTTTTAATGCAAAATGGTTACATTTGTCATATAAAATTCTGAGTTTTATCAAAATATTGCCAATTTTTTTGTTGTTCTTGTAAAAGAGTGAATTTTTTGGAGTAAAAGTATGACTTGTGTCAATAATTTTGCCAAGTAAAATTCCGATTATTATTATAATATTACCCTAATTTGAAGGTTTTCTTATAAAAATGTGACTTTTGTCGAGTAAAATTGCGACAAAATGACAAAATGTTCAGCCTTTTTTTATAAAACTGCGACTGTTATTGAGCAAAATTCCAACTTTTATCATAATATTCCACAAATGTTCAGTTTTTGACTTGCTTTGAGTAAAGCTACAACTTTTATTATAATACTGCCAAAATTCAAAGTTTTTCTTGTAAAATTATGACCTTTTTCTTGTGAAATTCCAACTAATTTTTCACAACAACCTTTTTTATATTTGCATAGTATGTATATATTATTAAATACAAATCTTTATGAATCTAGAAAGGGTGGTCCTAAAGAGGAAAGCATTATTTGGAGGTCTCAAAAATGTAAGAAATACAAGAATGTGTGCATGTGTGTGTTTGCATTTATACTCTTCTTGAGACATCAACAAGGAAAAGTACCTTCCATATGAGGACCGGTGGACAAGTTAGGACATAAATCATGGTCCCAATACGGAAAAGCATTGCATCTAATAGAGAATGTCTCATTTTCACCCCTGGTGGTGAAATCTATCAAAATGAGGGTGGTCCCCAAAGAGGAGGGATTTTTCATATTGATTGTGTGTCGGTTTTAAAAGTGCTCTCCCTCTGGTCAAGATATGAAATAACAAGCATGTGTAAAAATGTGAAACGCTCACCCTCTTGCCAACATATGAAATAACAAGTGTGTGTAAGAAATTGAAATGTGCCCATTTTCGCCAAAATTAATAAAGATAAAAAAAGTTTACATAGAGACTTGAAGTAAATAATGAATTACAAAAAAAATACATAAATAACTAAAAGCAGTCTTTTTGCCTATAAATTTGGAAACATTTTCTCATATTTTTTCTGTTTGTGTATTGTTGCAATATTTTCTCGTAAAACAAAAACTTTTTTTAATCTAAAATTATTAGTTTTTAATGCAAAATGGTGACATTTGTCATATAAAGTTCTGACTTTTATCAAAATATTGCCAATTTTTTTTGTTGTTCATAATCTTGCCAACTAAAATTCTGATTATCATTATAATATCGCCCAAATTTTAAGTTTTCTTAAAAAAATGTCGACTTTTGTCGAGTAAAATTGCGACTCTTTTCATAAAATTGCCAACGTTTTAAGATTTTTTGTAAAACTGCAACTGTTATTGAGTAAAATTCCAATGTTTATCATAATATTGCACACATTTTCAGTTTTTCTTGTAGAATCTTGAATTGCGTTCAGTAAAACTATAACTTTTATTATAATACTGCCAAAATTCAAAGTTTTTCTTGTAAAATTATGACCTTTTTCTTATGAAATTCCAACTCATTTTTCACGACAAGCTTTTTTTTATATTTGCACAGTATGTATATATTATTAAACACAAATCTTTATAAATTTAGAAAGGGTGGTCCTAGAGAGGCAGGCCTTATTCGGAGGTCTCAAGAAGGTAAGAAATACAAGAATGTGTGTGTGTGTTTGTGTGTGTGTGTGTGTGTGAGTGTGTGTGTGTGTGTGTGTGTGTGTGTGTGTGTGTGTGTGTGTGTGTGTGTGTGTGTGTGTGTGTGTGTGTGTGTGTTGGTCCCAATACGGAAAACCATTGCATCTAATAGAGAATGTCTCATTTGCACCCCTGGTGGTGAAATCTATCAAAATGAGGGTGGTCCCCAAAAAGTAGGGATTCTTCATATTGACTGTGTGTCGGATTTAAAAGTGCTCCCCCTCTGGTCAACATATGAAATAACAAGTATGTGTAAAATGTGAAGCGCTCCCCCTCTGCCCAAAATATGAAATAACAAGTGTGTGTAAGAAATAGAAATGTGCCCATTTTTGCCAAATTTAATAAAGATAAAAAAAGTTTACATAGAGACATACTGAAATAACTTGAAGTAAATAATGAATTACAAAAAAATACACAACTTAAAGCAGTCTTTTTTCCTATAAATTGGGGAACATTTTCTCATATTCTTTCTGTTTCTGTAAAGTTGCAATATTTTCTCGTCAAACAAAAACTTTTTATCTAAAATTATTAGTTTTTAATGCAAAATGGGGACATTTATCATATAAAATTCTGACTTTTATCCAAATATTGCCAATTTTTTAGTTGTTCTTGTAAAAGAGTGAATTTTTTGGAGTAAAAGTATGACTTTTGTCATAATTTTGCCAGGTAAAATTCCGATTATTATTATAATATCGCCCAAATTTGAAGGTTTTCTTATAAAAATGTGACTTTTGTCAAGTAAAATTGCGACAAAATGACAAAACGTTCAGCTTTTTTTGTAAAACTGTGACTGTTATTGAGCAAAATTCCAACTTTTATCATATCATATGACAAATGTTCAGTTTTTGACTTGCGTTGAGTAAAGCTACAACTTTTATTATAATACTAACAAAATTCAAAGTTGTTCTTGTAAAATTATGACCTTTTTCTTGTGAAATTCCAACTCAGTTTTCACAACAACCTTTTTTATATTTGCATAGTATGTATATATTATTAAATACAATTCTTTATGAATCTAGAAAGGGTGGTCAGAAAGAGGAAGGCATTATTCCTCAAGAATGTAAGAAATACAAGAATGTGTGTGTGTGTGTGTTTGTATTTCTACCCTTCTTGAGACATCAACAGGGAAAAGTACCTTCCATATGAGGACCCGTGGACAAGTTAGGACATAAATCATGGTCCCAATACGGAAAACCAATGCATCTAATAGAGAATGTCTCATTTGCAATCCTGGTGGTGAAATCTATCAAAATGAAGGTGGTCCCCAAAAAGTAGGAATTTATCATATTGAGTGTGTGTCGGATTTAAAAAGTGCTCCCCCTCTGGTCAACATATGAAATAACAAGTATGTGTAAAATGTGAAGCGCCCCCCCTCTGGCCAACATATGAAATAACAAGTGTGTGTAAGAAATTGAAATGTGCCCATTTTTGCCAAAATTAACAAAGATAAAAAAAAGTTTACATAGAGACATACAGAAATAACAGAGTAAATAATGAATTAGAAAAAAAATGCAGTCTATTTCTCATATTATTTCTGTTTCTGTATATTTTCTCGTAAAACCACAACTTTTTTAATGTAAAATTATTACTTTTTAATGCAAAATGGTGACATTTGCCATATAAAATGCTGACTTTTATCACAATATTGCCATTTTTTTGTTGTTCTTGTAAAATAGTGAATTTTTTTGAGTATAATTATGACTCTTGTCATAATTTTGCCAAGTAAAATGCAGATTACTATTATAGTATTTCCCTAATTTGAAAGTCTTCTTGTAAAAATGTTGACATTTGTCGAGTAAAATTGCGACTCTTTTCATAAAATTGAAACTATTTTCATAAAATTGCGATTCCTTTCATAAAATTGTCAAAAAGTTCAGCTCTTTTTGTAAAACTGTGACTGTTATTGAGTAAAATTCCAACTTTTATCATAATATTCAGTTGAATATGCTACAAAGACAACATATTCGATGTTCTAACTGATAAACTTTTTTTTTGTGCAAATAATCAATTTTAGAATTTGATGCCAGCAACACGTGAAAAAGAATTTGGGAAAGATGGCAATAAATACTGATAAAGTTGAGGAATGCTCATCCAACACCTATTTGTAACATCCCACAGGTGTGCAGTCTGATTGGGAACAGGTGGGTGCCATGATTGGGTATAAAAACAGCTTCCATGTAATGTTAAGTCATTCACAAACAAGGATGGGGTGAGGGTCACCACTTTATAGGCAAATTGTCGAACAGTTTTAGGAGAACATTTCTCAACGAGTTATTGCAAGGAATTTAGGGATTTTACCATCTACGATCCATAAAATCATCAAAAAGTTCAGAGAATCTGGAGAAATCACTGCACGTAAGCGTTGATATTACAGACTTTTGATCCCTCAGGCGGTACTGCATCAAAAACCGACCTCAGTGTGTAAAGGATATCACCACATGGGCTCGGGAACACTTCATAAAACCACTGTCAGTAACTACAGTTGCTCGCTACATCTGTAAGTGCAAATTAAAACTCTACTATGCAAAGCCAAAGCCATTTATTAACAGCACCCAGGAACGCCACCGGCTTCTCTGGGCCCGAGCTCACCTAAGAGGGACTGATGCAAAGTGGAAAGGTGTTCTGTGGTCTGACGAATCCACATTTCAAATTATATTTGGAAACAGAGGACGTGGTGTCCTCCAGAACAAAGAGGAAAATAACCATCCAGATTGTTATAGGTGCAAAGTTCAAAAGCCAGCATCTGTGATGGTATGGGGGTGTATTAGTGCCCAAGGCATGGGTAACTTACACATCTGGGAAAGCACCATTAATGCTGAAAGGTCCAAACAGGTTTTTGAGCAAAAAATGTTGTCATCCAAGCAACGTTATCATGGACGCCCCTGCTTATTTCAACAAGACAAGTGTTATAACAGCGTGGCTTCATAAAAAAAGAGTGTGGGTACTTTCCTGGACCACCTGCACTCCAGACCTGTCTCCCATCGAAAATGTGTGGCCCATTATGAAGCGTAAAATACGCCAGCGGAGACCCCGGACTTTTGAACTACTGAGGCTCTACATAAAACAAGAATGGGAAAGAATTCAACTTTCAAAACTACAACAATTAGTTTCCTCAATTCCCAAACGTTTATTGAGTGTTGTTAAACGAAAAGGTGATGTAACACAGTGGCGAACATCCCCTTTCCCAACTACTTTGGCACGTGTTGCAGCCATGAAATTCCAAGTTAATTATTTGCAAAAAATAAAAAATAAAGTTTATGCATTCAACTGAATATGGGGTTGAAAAGGATTTGCAAATCATTGTATTCCGTTTATATTTACATCTAACACAATTTCCCAACTCATATGGAAACGGAGTTTGTAAATACAAATCTTTATATATCTAGAAAGGGTGGTCCGAAAGAGGTGGGCATTATTCGGAGGTCCCAAGAAGGTAGGAAATACAAGAATGTGTGTGTGTGTGTGTGTGTGTGTGTGTGTGTGTGTGTGTGTGTGTGTGTGTGTGTGTGTGTGTGTGTGCGTGTGTGTGTGTGTGTGTGTGTGTGCAGGGCGGGGTCGCTGCATGCGGTGAATGGTGGGAGTGTGATACTGATTGGAAGAAGTGGCACCACCTGTGTGCTGATAATTGTCATAACAACTTTGAGGCACCTTTCATCCCACCAAGGAGGCTTTTAGACGCCTGACTTTTCTACTCCCGTGTGGAAAAGTCCTGATTAAAGTCACACATTCAGAGGCTAAAGGTGAAAGTTCGCATGAGTTTCATGCCACCCCCGGGCGTCATTTTGTCTCAGGTGATGCGTCCCACCTTTTGCGGGTGGTAACCTGGCAGAGGAATGCCTGGCATTCACCCGTCTGCCGGCGGGGGATAAAGGGAGGGGGGATGACAGGAGTGATGGTGGCGAGTAAACGATGGTTGGTTGGAGAGAGAAGGGAGGAATGTTGCATTGGAAAAATGATGGGGAATTTCAACCTTTTATGCAGGAGATTAACATTTTTACCGAACCTTTCAAAAGGGGGTTTTTCAGCGATGGGCTTGGATTTTGACCTCCCTTATTTTCCGGACTATAGAGCACACCAGTATATAAGTCGCACCCACCAAATGGCATTATTTTTAAAATTTCCATATATTAGCCGCGCCCACTACATTTAGGATTTTTTTTACCATATTTTAGCCGCACTCATTACGTTTTGGATATTTCTTTTCCATGTATTAGCCGAACCTACAAAATGTTCTCTTCTTAAAATATTATTCCATGTATTGTCCGCATCCACTAAATTTTTGAATTATTTTCCAAATAATTATACAAACCCACTATTTTTTTTCCCACGTATAAGCGACACCCACTAAATTGTTTAATTTTATTTTTACATATGTTAGCCACACCTACAACATATTAGATTGTTTTTAAGTTTCCATATATCTGCCATACCCACAAAATTTTAGATTTTTTAAATTTTTCCATATATTAGACGAACCCACTAATTTTTTAATAATTTTTCCAACTAATTCAAAAAATGTTTTCAATGTATCAGCCACACCCAATAAATAATAGATGTATTTAAATTTTTTCATATATTAGCCGGACCCATCATATTTAGTAATTGTATTTTTAATTATCTATATACTAGCCACACCTACTAAATTTGACATTGATCCAAACTTTTCCATATATAAGCCGCACCCATCAAATTTCTTAATCTTATTTTTATTTGTCCATATATCAGCCACACCCACTAAATTTTAGATTTTTAAAATGTTTCCATTTATTAGAGTCACCCACTATATATTTAATTTTTTTATATATTAACCGCACCCACTAAATATACATTTTTATTTTACCATGTATTAGTGAACCGACACATTTTTAAAAAATGTTTTCATATATTGGCCACACCCACTAAATTTTAGATTTTTTAAATTGTTCTATTTATTAGCCGCACCCACTAAATATATATTTTTATTTCAACATATATTAGCAAACTCACTAAATAAAAAAAATTAAAAAATCATATATTAGCCACACCCACTAAATTTTAGATTTTTACTTTTCTATATATTAGCCGTACGGAATCATAATATTTTTATTTTTCCATATATTAGTTCACCGACTAAATTTTTTTCAATGTATTAACCGCACCCACAAAATTATAGATTTATTTAATTTTTTCCATATATTAGCCACTCCCACTAAATTTGAGATTTATCAAAATGTTTCCATATACAGGCCGCACCCATCAAATTTCGTAATTTTACTTTTGTCCATATAGTAGCCACACCCACTAAATTTTAGATTTTTAAAATATTTCCATATATTGGACGCACCCACTGAATTGTATTTTTTAAATGTTTCCATAGATTAGCCGCACCCACTAAATATATTTTTATTTTTCCATATATTTGAGCACCAACTAATATAAAAAAAGGTTTACATATATTAGCCACTTCCATTAAATTATAGGTGTATTTAATTATTTCCATATTAGCTGCACCCACTATATTTTAAAGTTTTATTTTTATTTTTCCATGCATTGGCACACCAACTAAATTTGAGATTGATCAAAATGTTCGCACCCATTAAATGTCTTAATTGTATTTTTTTTTGTCCATTTATCAGCCACACCCACAAAATGTTAGGCTTTGTTATTTTTTCATGTATTAGACGCACCCAAAAATATCCACAAGAAAAATATTTTTTCCCATACATTAGCCAAACCCGCTAAATTTCAGAAGATATTTTTTCAATATATAAGCCGTACCCACTAAATTTTAGATTTTTTAAATTCTTCCATATCGACGCACCCACATTTTTTTTCCATATATTAGCCGCACCCATTAAATATATTTTAATTTTTTCCATATATTAGCGTACCAACAATGTTTTTGAAAATGTGCTCATACATTAGCCACACCCACTAAATTAGATATTTATCTAAATGTTTCCATATATTAGCCGCACACACAAAATGTTTTAATTGTATTTTATTTTTCCATATATTAGCCACACCGACTAAATTTGAGATTGATGAAAATGTTTACATATATAAGCCACACCCATCACATTTCTTAATATTATTTTATTTGTCCATAAATCAGCCACAAACACTAAATTTTAGATTTTTTTTTAATTTTTCCACCCACTATTTTCTTTCTATACATTATCCACACCCACTAAATTTTTGATTTTTAAAATTTTTCTATACAGGCCGCACCCATCAAATTTCTTAATTTTACTTTTATTTGTCCATATAGTAGCCACACCCACTAAATTTTAGATTTATTTTTATTTTTCCATGTATTCGCTGCACCCACCATTTTCCCTCCACATATTATCCACACCCACTAAATTTTAGATTTTTAAAATGTTTCTATATATTGGACACAACCACAAAATTTTATTTTTTAAATGTTTCCATATATTAACTGCACCCACTGAATACATTAGTATTTTTTGGGTATATTAGTAACACCCATTAATTTATAGATTTATTTAAATGTTTCCATATATTAGTCGCACCCACCAAATTTTTGAATTGTATTTTTATTTTTCCATATATTAGCCACACCAACTAAATTTGAGATTGATCTAAATTTTTCCATGTATAAGCCGCACCCATCAAATTTCTTAATTTTATTTTTATCCATCCATATGTTAGCCACACCCACTAAATTTTTGATTTTTAAAATGTTTCCATATATTAGCTGCACCTACTACATTTTTAAATATATATTTTTATTTTTCCATATATTACTGCACAGACTAATTTAAAAAAATGTTTCCATTTATTAGCCACACCCACTAAATTTTAAATTTTTTAAATTTTTCTGTATATTAGTCGCACCCACTAAATATATTATTTTATTTTACCATATATTAGCAAACAGACTAAATTAAAAAAATGTTTTTCATATATTAGCCCCACCCACTACATTTTGGATTTTTTTTTTGTATTTTTCTATATATTAGCCGTACGGAATAATTATATTTTTATTTTTCCATATATTGGTGCACCGACTAATTTTTTTTTTCAATGTATTAACCACACCCACTAAATTATAGATGTATTTAAATTTGTCCATATATTAGCCACTCCCACTAAATTTGAAATTGATCCAAATTTTTCCATATATAAGCCGCACCCGACAAATTTCGTAATTTTATTTTTATTTGTCCATATAGTAACCACACCCACTAAATTTTAGAATTTTAAAATATTTCCATATATTGGATGCACCCACTGAATTTTATTTTTTTAATGTTTCCATAGATTAGCCGCACCCACTACATATATTTTTATTTTTCCATATAATAGAGCACCAAATAATAAAAAAAAAATGTTTATATATATTAGCCACACCCATTAAATTATAGATTTATTTAATTATTTCCTTATTAGCCGCAACCACTTTATTTTAAAGTTGTATTTTTATTTTTCCATACATTGGCACACCAACTAAATTTGAGATTGATCAAAATGTTTTCATATATATTAGCCGCACCCATTAAATGTCTTAATTGTATTTTTTTTGTCCATGTATCAGCCACACCCACAAAATGTTAGGCTTTGTTATTTTTTCATGTATTAGACGCACCCAAAAATATCCACAAGAAAAATATTCTTTTCCTATACATTAGCCGCACCCGCTAAATTTCAGAAGACATTTTTTCAATATATAAGCCGCACCCACTAAATTTTAGATTGTTTTCATTCTTCCATATCGACGCACCCACATTTTTTTCCGATATATTAGCCGTACCCATTAAATATATTTTAATTTTTTCCATATATTAGCGTACCAACAATGTTTTTAAAAATGTGGTCATACATTAGCCACACCCAGTAAATTAGATATTTATCTAAATGTTTCCATATATTAGCCGCACACACAAAATGTTTTAATTGTATTTTATTTTTCCATATATTAGCCACACCGACTAAATTTGAGATTGATGAAAATGTTTACATATATAAGCCACACCCATCAAATTTCTTAATATTATTTTATTTGTCCATAAATCAGCCACAAACACTAAATTTTAGATTTTTTTTTATTTTTCCACCCACTATTTACTTTCCATATATTATCCACACCCACTAAATTTTTGATTTTTAAAATGTTTCTATGTATTGGACACAACCACTAAATTTTATTTTTTAAATGTTTCCATATATTAACCGCACCTAATGAATACATTTGTATTTTTAGGTATATTAGTCACACCCATTAAATTATAGATTTATTTAAATGTTTCCATATATTAGTCGCACCCACAACATTTTTGAATTTTATTTTTATTTTTCCATAGATTAGCCACACCCGCTAAATTTGAGATTGATCTAAATTTTTCCATATACAGGCCGCACCCATCAAATTTCTTAATTTTACTTTTATTTGTCCATATAGTAGCCACACCCATTAAATTTAAAATTTTTAAAATATTTCCATATATTGGACTGAATTGTATTTTTTAAATGTTTCCATAGATTAGCCGCACCCACTAAATATACATTTTTATTTTACCATGTATTAGCGAACAGACACATTTTTAAAAAATGTTTTCATATATTAACCACACCCACTACATTTTTTTTTTAATTTTTCTGTATATTAGCCGCACCAACTAAATATATATTTTTATTTTACCATATATTGGCGAACAGACTAGATTAAAACATTTTTTTTCATATATTAGCCTCACCAACTACATTTTAGATTTGTTTTTGTATTTTTTCTATATATCAGCCATACGGAATAATTATATTTTTAATTTTCAATATATTAGTGCACCGAATCATTTTTTTTCTCCATATATTAACCGGACCCACTAAATTATAGATTTATTTATTTTTTTCCATATATTAGCCACCCCCACAAAATTTGAGATTGATCTAAATTTTTCCATATACAAGCCGCCCCCATCAAATTTCTTAATTTTATTTTTATCTGTCCATATATTAGCCACAGCCACAAAATTTTTGATTTTTAAAATGTTTCCATATATTGGATGCACCCACTAAATGGTATTTTTTAAATGTTTCCATATATTAGCTGCACCCACTACATTTTTAAATATATTTTTATTTTCCATATATTAGCGCGCGGACTAATTAAAAAAAATGTTTTCCATATATTAGCCACACCCACTAAAGTATAGATTTATTTACATTTTTCCATATATTAGCCAATTAAATTGTATTTTAATTTTCCATATATTAGCCACACCCACTAAATTATAGATTTATTAAAATGTTTCCATATATTAGCCACACTCAATACATTTTTAAATTGTATTTTAATTTTCCATATATTAGCCACACCCACTAAATTATAGATTTATTTAAAATTTTCCATATATTAGCCACACCCACTACATTTTTAAATCATATTTTAATTTTCCATATATTAGCCACACCCACTAAATTATAGATTTATTTAAATTGTTCCATATATTAGCCACACCCACTACATTTTTAAATTGTATTTTAATTCTCCATATATTAGCCACACCCACTAAATTATAAATGTATTTAAATGTTTCCATATGTTAGCCATACCCAATACATTTTTAAATTGTATTTTAATTTTCCATATACTAGCCACACCCACTAAATAATAGATTTATTTAAATTTTTCCATATATTAGCCACACCCACTACATTTTTAAATTGTATTTTAATTTTCCATACATTAGCCGCACCAACTAAATTTAACAGGTTTTTATTTTTCCATGTAACTGCCGCACCCATTATTTTCTTTCCATATATTATCCACACCCACAAAATTTTAGATTTTTTAAAAGTCGCACCCACGAAATGGTATTTTTTAAATGTGTCCATATATTATCCACACCCACAAAATTTTAGATTTTTTAAATGTTTCCATAAATTAGTCGCACCCACTAAATATATTTTTATTTTTCCATATTTTAGCGCACCGACTAATTTTAAAATATGTTTCCATATATTAGCCACACCCACAAAAATAATAGATTTATTAAAAATGTTTCCATATATTAGCCGGACTATTAAATGTCTTAATTATATTTTTATTTGTACATATATCAGCCACACCCACTAAAGTTTAGGATTTGTTATTTTTCCATATATTAGCCACACCCACTAAATTATTCTCTGCATTTGACCCATCACCCTTGATCACCCCCTGGGAGGTGAGGGGAGGAGTGAGCAGCAGTGGTGGCCGCGCCCAGGAATCCTTTTTGGTGATTTAACCCCCAATTCCAACCCTTGATGCTGAGAGCCAACTTATGCCGGCGGTTTCAGCACATGTTCAAACTTCAAGGAATTACCCAGGATGTGACCAAGAATTTCCAGGTCGTGGCCGCGTTGTAGTGGCCGGATGACAACCATGGCAATGAGTATTGTAATATTCAAGGACACTATATAAAACCAGTGTAAAGTTGACTATATGGCTGTTATTGCATGTTCACAGGGATATAATTATGTTAAAAAAATATTTTTATAAAAAATGTTATGCTCCAACTCTAAAAATATTTGATTCATTATGAAATAATCCTACTTTGCGGAAATGTGTGAACCACGGGCGACTCAACGATCTCTTCATTATATAAAGTATTCTAAAAAAACTATATACATGCTGTAAGTATACATTTAATTCCGTAATATGCACATTCCTAATAATATTTGTACTACTTACAGTATCAGTATTCTAACTAGAGATGTCCGATAATATCGGACTGCCGATATCATCGGCCGATAAATGCTTTAAAATGTAATATCGGAAAATTATCGGTATTGGTTTCAAAAAGTGAAATTTGTGACTTTTTAAAACGCTGCTTTACGGAGAAGTAGAGAGCGCCATAAACCTTTAAAGCACTGCCTTTGTGTGCCGGCCAAATCATATACACAAGTGAATGCAAGTCATACTTGGTCAACAGCCATACAGGTCACACCGAGGGTGGCCGTATAAACAAGTTTAACACTGTTACAAATATGCTACACACTGTGAACCCATACCAAACAAGAATGACAAACACATTTTGCACCGTAACACAACAGAATGAATACCCAGAACCCCTTGCAGCACTAACTCTTCCGGGACGCTACAATATACACCCCCCGCTACACCCTGCCCCCCTCACACCCACCGATTGATAAACGTCCAAATAAAAACACAAACCTTTATGATGTCCGCGCTCTCTCTCGCTCTGATGGGGCCGTTGTATCTTTCAGCACTACTAAAATCAGAATGATCCTCATAAAAAAATGATTTCCTCGCGATATTTCAGTGTTTCCATTTGTTGAGAGCCATGTAGCGTCAAGTTGGTTGCTTTTGAACTTTCTACAACACATGACACACATGAGGTTAACAGCAGCTAGTGAAAAGTAGTTCCTTGGCGTTAGCACATACAACAACAACGTTGTTATAGCCTGGTTGACATGCAGGTCACGGTGTGCAAATAAAGGATTGTTGGCGGTTTTTGGGATGTTTTTAGAGCACTTTATAGGCTGAAATAAATGAATACCCCTCCTGCATTGTTAGCCGCCTCTTACTAGCAGTTTTTCTAATTTTAGAATGCATAGAAAATGGGAAAGGACATGTTATTGTCTCACATAGGGATTGTGAATGATGGGCAAAATTCCTCTAAAATGCTGTTTTCCTTTAATATCATGATGAGAGACAAGAAGACATGTCCTCATAACAATAAGTAATATGTGCAATATTTACCCTATTTTGCACATTTTAATTACTGCCAGAACTGATTTTTCCAGCGCATTGATTTCCATTTCCATTACAGCGCACTTCCGAATTCTGGCGACTTATATCAGTTTCTACTTCCAAAAACAAACGTGTGTTTTGTAATTATGGCAGATTTGGTAACAAACAAAAAAAACCCCAACTATTTTTGGACAAATGAGGATTCACAACCATTTATTTTTGAAGCTGTACATACTGGGGATGAACAGCTGCCTATAGAAGCCAGAACAAAGGAAGGGTGAGACATCGGAGCAGACGGACGGAGGTGAAAGTGACATTGACGCTGTAAATGTGGAATTCGGAGACAAGCTATTTCGACATAAATGCAGTGCATACCCAAATAGTCCCCGGCCAGTTGGACCAAACAAGTGAGTCACTTTAATATTATTCATGTGTGTTATTACAACTACAGTACATACACTATCTAGCTAACTGTGTACAAACAAAACATGTAATATTACTTTACAGATACTGTAATATGATTGTTCATGTTTTTCACTCTGTAAGCTATTTTGACATACATGGAGTGCTTACCCAATTAAGCCGGGAAAAACATCCCGGGCCAGCTGGACCAAAGTAGCGAGCATGAAGGAAGAGTGAGACGTTGGAAAAGACGGATGACGAGAGAGTGAGGTAAAAGTGACTTGAAGCTGCAAAATGTGGACTTTGAAGCCAAGCTAGTTAGACATAAATGGAGTGCTAACCCAAATAAACCGGAAAAAAAAAATCAATCGAGTGAGTCACACTTTATATCGTTCATGATACACGCAGCACGTCATGTGTGTTATTACAACTACAGTACATACGCTGCCTGGCTAGCTGTGTACAAACAAAAAATGAAATATTACTTTACAGATACTTTAATGTTTATGTTTTTCACTCAGTGCAGAATGGTGTCTTATTGCAGTGTGTTGTGCATTACAAACTCAAACGTGTTTCGTGCTATCATAAAAGCTGGCTAGCTAGCTCCATTGCCGTAGTTAGCTTTTAAGGCTAATACTGTAGCATGGTAGAAAAAGAGTTCCTCAGTGTTCGCTCTTACAATAACAATGTTGCTACAGTTTGGTTATTATAAAGGTTACATTACATAAATTAAGTATTGTTAATGTTTTTTGAAGATATTTTTAAAGTGATTTAGGGGTAGAATTGATTGCTAACATTAGCTGCATTGCTAGCCACTAAGAACGAGTAGATTTTTACATGTTAGAATGCAAAAAAAAACAAACCTTTTTTTTTTCTTGACTCTGATAAAAATTGTGAAATTTTCGCAGTAGTCGTTTACGGCTAAAACCGTAGCATGTCGATGTGATACTACGCTGGTGTGGAGGAGGGCGTGGTCGACGCGCCACCTGCAGGAATGGGGTGTGTATGGATAGGCCTCGAAGCTAGCGGCAGGTGAGTAGATTGCCCAGCTGGGACTTATTATCTAATCACCTGTTGCCCTTATTAGCAGCAATGTATTTTTGAAGGGATTTAGAGGTAGAATTGATTGCTAACATTGGCTGCATTGTTATTCACTGAGAACAAATCAATTTTTACATGTTAGAATGCAATAAAAACAACCTTTTTTATTCGTATCTCTTAAAAAAAACAAACCTGCTTTCTTCTTGTCTCATAAGGATTGTGAAATTTTCGTAGTTAGCGTTTTCAGCTAAAACTGTGGCATGTCGAAGTGATACTACGCTAGTGTTGAGGAAGACTTGGTTGGTGCGCCTTCTGCAGGAATGGGGTGTGTATGGCCCGGCCTCGAAGCTAGCGGCAGGTGAGTAGATTGCCCAGCTGGGACCAATTATCTAATCACCTGTTGCCCTTATTAGCGGAGATATATTTTTTAATGTGATTTAGAGGTAGATTTGATTGCTAACATTAGCTGCATTTCTACCCACCAAGAACAAGTCGATTTTTACATGTTAAAATGCAAAAAAAAAAAAACCTTCTTTCTTCTTGTCTCATAAGGATTGTGAAATTTTCGCAGTTAGCGTTTTCGGCTAAAACCGTGGCATGTCGATGTGATACTACGCTAGTGTCGAGGAGGACTTGCTTGGTTCACCTCCTGCAGGAATGGAGTGTGTATGGCCCGGCCTCGAAGCTAGCGGCAGTTGTGTAGATTGCCCAGCTGGGACTAATTATCTAATCACCTGTTGCCCTTATTAGCAGCGATATATTTTTAAAATGATTTAGAGGTAGAATTGATTGCTAACATTAGCTGTTGCTACCCACCAAGAACGAGTCGATTTTTACATGTTAAAATGCAAAAAAAAAAAAACCTTCTTTCTTCTTGTCTCATAAGGATTGTAAAATTTTCGTAGTTAGCGTTTTCGGCTAAAACCGTGGCATGTCGATGTGATACTACGCTAGTGTTGGGGAGGACTTGGTTGGTGCGCCTCCTGAACGAGTCGATTTTTACATGTTAGAATGCAATAAAAACAACCTTTTTTCTTCTTGTCTCTTGTAAAAATTTTGAAATTTTCATAGTTAGCTTTTATGGCTAAAACCATTGCATGCCGATGTGATACTACGCTAGTGTGGAGGAGGACTTGGTTTGTTCGCCTCCTGCATGAATGGGTTGTGAATGGCCTGGCCTCGAAACTAGCGGCAGGTGAGTAGATTGCCCAGCTGGGACTCATTATCTAACCACCTGTTGCCCTTATTAGCAGCGACATATTTTTAAAGTGATGTAGAGGTAGAATTGATTGCTAACATTAGCTGCATTACTATCCACCAAGAACAAGTCAATTTTTACATGTTAAAATGCACAAAAAAAACCCCTTCTTTCTTCTTGTCTCATTAGGATTGTGAAATTTTCGTAGTAAGCGTTTTTGGCTAAAACCGTGGCATGTCGATGTGATACTACGCTAGTGGGGAGGCCGACTTGGTTGGTGCGCCTCCTGCAGGAATGGGTTGTGTATGGCCCGGCCTCGAAGCTAGCGGCTGTTGAGTAGATTGCCCAGCTGGGACAATTATCTAATAACCTGTCGCCTTTATTTTCAGCAATACATTTTTTAAGTGATTTAAAGGTAAACTTGATTGCTAACATTGACTGCATTGCTAGCCACCGAGAACAAATACATTTTTACATGTTAGAATGCAAAAAAAAAAAAACATTTTTTCTTCGTCTCTTATAAAAATTGTGAAATTTTCATAGTTAGCTTTTATGGCGAAAACCGTAGCATGTTGACGTGATACTACGCTAGTGTGGAGGAGGACTTGGTTGGTGTGTATGGCCCGGCCTCGAAGCTAGCGGCAGGTGGGTAGATTGCCCAGCTGGAACTGATTATCTAATCACCTGTCGCCCTTATTTTCAGCAAATTTTTTTTGAAGTGATTTAGAGGTAAACTTGATTGCTAACATTAGCTGCATTGCTACCCACCAAGAACGAGTCGATTTTTACATGTTAAAATGCAAAAAAAAAAAACTTTCTTTCTTCTTGTCTCATAAGGATTGTGAAATTTTCGTAGTTAGCGTTTTCGGCTAAAACCGTGGCATGTCGATGTGATACTACGCTAGTGTGGAGAAGGACTTGGTTGGTTCGGCTCCTGCAGGAATGGGTTGTGAATGGCCTGGCCTTGAAGCTTGCGGCAGGTGAGTAGATTGCCCAGCTGGGACTGATTATCTAATAACCTGTCGCCTTTATTTTCAGCAATACATTTTTTAAGTGATTTAAAGGTAAACTTGATTGCTAACATTGACTGCATTGCTAGCCACCGAGAACAAATACATTTTTACATGTTAGAATGCAAAAAAAAAAAACATTTTTTCTTCGTCTCTTTTAAAAATTGTGAAATTTTCATAGTTAGCTTTTATGGCGAAAACCGTAGCATGTTGACGTGATACTACGCTAGTGTGGAGGAGGACTTGGTTGGTGTGTATGGCCCTGCCTCGAAGTTAGCGGCAGGTGGGTTGATTGCCCAGCTGGAACTGATTATCTAATCACCTGTTGCCCTTATTTTCAGCAAAAAATTTTTGAAGTGATTTAGAGGTAAACTTGATTGCTAACATTAGCTGCATTGCTACCCACCAAGAACGAGCGGATTTTTACATGCTAAAATGCAAAAAAAAAACCCTGCTTTCTTCTTGTCTCATAAGGATTGTGAAATTTTCGTAGTTAGCGTTTTCAGCTAAAACCGTGGCATGTCGAAGTGATACTACGCTAGTGTCGAGGAGGACTTGGTTGGTGCGCCTCCTGCAGGAATGGGGTATGTATGGCCCGGGCTCGAAGCTAGCGGAAGGTGAGTAGATTGACCAGCTGGGACTCATTATCTAATAACCTGTTGCCCTTATTACCAGCGATATATTTTTAAAGTGATTTAGAGGTAGAAATTGATTTCTAACATTAGCTGCATTGCTACCCACCAAGAACGAGTCGATTTTTACATGTTAAAATGCAAAAAAAAAAAACTTTCTTTCTTCTTGTCTCATAAGGATTGTGAAATTTTCGTAGTTAGCGTTTTCGGCTAAAACCGTGGCATGTCGATGTGATACTACGCTAGTGTGGAGAAGGACTTGGTTGGTTCGGCTCCTGCAGGAATGGGTTGTGAATGGCCTGGCCTTGAAGCTTGCGGCAGGTGAGTAGATTGCCCAGCTGGGACTGATTATCTAATAACCTGTCGCCTTTATTTTCAGCAATACATTTTTTAAGTGATTTAAAGGTAAACTTGATTGCTAACATTGACTGCATTGCTAGCCACCGAGAACAAATAAATTTTTACATGTTAGAATGCAAAAAAAACAACCTTTTTTCTTCGCCTCTTATAAAAATTTTGAATTTTTCATAGTTAGCTTTTATGGCGAAAACCATAGCATGTCGACGTGATACTACGCTACAGTGGAGAAGGGTGTGGTCGGCATGCCTCCTGCAGAAATGGGGTGTGTATTGCCCGGCCTCGAATCTAGCGGCAGGTGAGTAGATTGCCCAGCTGGGACTGTTTTCACATGTTGCCCTTATTAGCAGCAATATATTTTTATAGTGATTTAGCGGTAGAATTGATTGCTAACATTAGCTGCATTGCTACCCACCAAGAACGAGTCAATTTTTACATTTCAGAATGCAAAAAAAAAACAACAAAAAAACTTTTGGTATTCTTGTCCCTCATAATGATTGTGAACAATAGGCAACATTCCGCATCTTGGGTCCGCATCTTGTGAAATATGGATGCTCATTACAATCAAGCCAAGCATTCACAAGAGCCAAGAAACGGTACTTTATTAGTCTCAACAGTGCATACAAACACACCATGCCGCTAACGACCCCGTGTCACATGACACAAATAGATATGAACAACCGGGGAGATGAATCCGTTTCCCATGCTCGAGCTAAAGATGTGTTTTGTGTTAACGAGCCATGATTAGTTTCACAGGATTCAGTGAAGGCTGCAGCAGCTGGGAGTATTAAAATATTTTTTTTTCAAAAGGCCAAAAAACAAGCGAGCGGAAAGCTCAGAAACAAGTTGGAGGGGAGAGTAGCCAAGAAGCGTCCAAGATTCGCAGCAAGCCGCCAGCAGAGGGAGACAGAATGTCCATAGTGTCGATAGTTGGAGTGGCATTACTTCAGAATAACCCAGCCTTCCGCCCGAATGCAGCTGGGATAGGCTCCAGCACCCCCGTGACAAGCAGTAAAAAAAAAAAAGGATGGTCTTCAGAATAAAAGACTGCGTTATTGCAACTTTGCAGCTGACCTGACTCTCCCTGTCCACCTGAAGGCACCACAGACTGTGAATGCCTTAAAAAAAGGCTTAAAAAACATTCTTTCTTTTTTTTAAAAAAGCCTTTTTTTCAAGTTGTATGCGTACTAGTTCTAGCTTTTAGGCTGCTCTAGTTATTTTCTATTTTTATTATATACATATATATGTATATATATATATATATACATCCATCCATTTTCTACCGCTTATTCCCTTTTGGGGCCGCGGGGGGCGCTGGCGCCTATCTCAGTTACAATCGGGCGGAAGTATATATCTATATATGTTTTTTTTTAATACATTGTAGCACTTTGAGGATGTTTACTCAATGTAAAGTGTTTTTAATCTATTATTATTATCATTATTATTACTTATTAATAAACTTCGGGACGAGCAATGGCATTTACCATAGGGCAGTGTTTTCCGAATTTTTTTTTTAAACAAAAGCACTTTTTATTAAATAAATAAAAAAAATCCCACTAGAGAAAATGTTAACAAATGTCACTCAGTAACTTATATTGACTGGTGCTGTCCGGATACCAATATATTGCTACCGGGTACCACAAAAAAATGGCATTATTGGCTTTATTTTAACACATCATTTTAGGGTACATTAAACATGTTTCTTATTGCAATGTTGTCTTTTAAATCAAATAGCGAACATACAAGACAACTTGTCTTCTAGTAGTAAGTAAACAAACAAAGGCTCCTAATTAGTCTGCTGAAGTATGGAGCAACATATTGGGTCATTTATCTACCTATTATTTTGTCAACATTACGAGAGACAAGCTGTAAAAATAAATTATTAATCTACATGTTCATTTGAAAAAAGGGATGGACTTCAGAATAAAAGACTGCGTTATTGCAACTTTGCGGATGACTTTGACTCTCCCTGACCACCTGAGGGTACCTCAGACTGTGTTACAAAAAGGCTTTAAAACATTTTTTGAATTTTTTTTTTTTATAAAGCCTTTTTTTAGTTATATGCATACTAGTTCTAGCTATTAGGCTGTTGTATTTTTGTTTTGTGTTTTTTAATTCTCTCAACTTTGTATTTTTATATGTTTTTAATACACTGCAGCCCATTGAGGTCGTTTACTCAATGTAAAGTGTTTTTACAAATAAAACCTACTATTATTATTGTTATTACTTATTAATAAATGTCGGGAGGAGCGATGGCATTTACCATAGGGATTTACCATAGGGCAGTGTTTTCCAAACTTTTGTTTTATTAAACGAAAGCCCTTTTTTTTTTTTGGTTAAAAAAAAAAATACCACAAAAAATGGCACTATCGGCTTTATTTTAACAAAAAAATATAGGGTACATTAAACATATGTTTATTATTGCAACGTTGTCCTTAAATAAATTAGTGAACATACTAGACAACTTGTCTTTTGGTAGTAAGCAAACAAACAAAGGCTCCTAATTAATCATTCTCCCTTTTCTGTCCACACAATGTGTCTGCTTGTAAGTACTCAGTGTGTGCGCGCCGCCGAACATGCTCATCTGCTCGCAAAACCAGCAATGTCACGACGACGACGACGACGGGGGAACCGGAGACCGGTACTTTTTAGAGGCGTATAGTACTGAATATGATTTATTAGTATCACGGTACTATACTAGTACCGGTATGTGATGCAATGGTTCCATATGAATGGAAAGCATAACCACAAATGCATCATCATTCTTTAATTAGGCCTAGAAAGCAATTATCTGCCTGCTGCCACCTACTGATATGGAGGAGTATTATATGGTCACACTGCCCATTGCGCACCAGCACAGACAATTACACAGACACATTTTTTGCGGAATATAATTATTGGTTTGTAAAAAAAAATATTTTTAGGCCTACTTGGCGAAATTGCATATTTTCCCACAGCACACCAGATAATAACTCAAGGCACAGGTGGTGCTTCAATATTCATGCTTGAACATTCACACAATAATAATAATAGCAATATTAATAAATAGATAATGTTTTGGTGTAAAATCTTATTGGGTGAATTCTTGAACATTCACATAATAATATATAATAATAATATCAATAATATCAATAATAATACATTGACAACTTTTTGGTGTAGAATCTTATGTGTGTATGCTGGAACATTCAAACAATAATAATAATAATAATAATAATAATAATAATTGTTAACAGATATTTTTTGGGGTGTAAAATTTTATTTTGTGAATGCTTGGCCATTCACACAATAATAATAATAATATAATGATAATAATAACAATAAATATGATATTCTTTGGAGTAGAATGCTATGTGTGAATGCTTGGACAATCACATAATAATAATAATTATAATAAAAATAATAACTAAATTATTTTTGGGGTGTAATATTAAGTAGATGATTTTTGGTGGAAAATCTTATTGTGTGAATGCTTGGATATTCACACAATAATAATATTAATGATGATAATAATAAAAAAAATATTTTGGTAGATAATCTTATTGTGTGAATGTTTGAAGAGTCACACAATGATATATAATAATAACATCAATAATAAGACTAATAATAAATTGACAACTTTTTGGTGTAGAATCTTATGTGTGTATTCTTGGACATTCACACAATAATAATATTAATAATAGATTAAAAATGTTTTGGTGTATAATCTTATCGTGTGAATTGTTGGTCATTCACACAATAAGAAGAACTTACTCAATAATAGTATTAATTATGATGATAATAAACACAATTTTTTTTTTAAGTAGAATTCTATATGTGTGAATGCTTGGACAATCACACAATAATAATAATTATAATACGAATAATAATAAATAGATATTTTTTGGTGTAGAATCTTATGTGTGTATTTTTGGACACTCGCACAATAATAATAAATGTTAGAGATTAAAAATGTTTTGGTGTATAATCTTATCGTGTGAATGCTTGGACATTCACATAAGAAGAACCTACTCAATACTAGTAATAATTATGATGATAATAAATACAATATTTTTTTAAGTAGAATTCTATATGTGTGAATGCTTGTACAATCACAAAATAATAATAATTATAATACAAATAATAATGAATGGATATATTTTGGTGTAGAATCTTATGTGAATGCTTGAACATTCACACAATGATATGTAATAATAATACCAATAAGACTAATAATTATAAAACATTATGTTTTTGGGTTGTATTATGTGTGTATTTGCGTATGCTTGGACAATCACACAATAATAATAATTATAATAAAAAATAATAAGAAGATTATTTTTTTGGTGTAGAATCTTTTTGTGTGAATGCTTGAATATTCACACAATAATATGTAATAATAATAAGAATGATAATAATACATTACATTTTTGGGGTTGTAAAATGTGTGTATTTGCATACGCCTGTACATTCACACAATAATATTAATAAGTTGATGATTTTTTGGTGTATTATTTTTTGTATGAATGCTTGGTCATTCACATAATAATAATAATAATAATAATAATAATAATAATAATAATAATAATAATAAATACATTATTTTTGGTGTACAATCTTATTTTGTGAATGCTTGGATATTCACACAATAATAATAATAATAATGTTGATAATAATAAAATATATCTTTGGTGGATAATCTTATTCTGGGAATGCTTGGGCATTCACACTTTAATAATACTTATAACAATGATAATCATCCATCCATCCATTTACTACCGCTTATTCCCTTACATAAAATAAATACAATAAATAGATGGCATTTTGATGTAGAATCTTATTGTGCGAATGCTTTGATATTCACACAATAATAATAATAATGATGACAATAATAAAAATAATATAATAAAAATATTTTTGGGTGGATAATCTTATTCTGTGAATGCTTGGACATTCATACTATAATAATAATTATAATAATGATAATAATAATAATAAATAAAATAAATACAATAAATACAATAAATAGATTACTTTTTGGTGTAGAATCTTATTGTGTGAATGCTTGGATATTCACACAATAATAATAATGTTGATAATAATAAAAAATATTTTTGGTGGATAATCTTATTCTGTGAATGCTTGGACACTCACACTATAATAATAATTATAACAATGATAATAATGATAATAATCCATCCATCCATTTACTACCGCTAATTCCCTTACATAAAATAAATACAATAAATAGATGACTTTTTGGTGTAGAATCTTATTGTGTGAATGCTTGGATATTCACACAATAATAATAATGTTGATAATAATAAAAAATATTTTTGGTGGATAATCTTATTCTGTGTATGCTTGGGCATTCACACTTTAATAATACTTATAACAATGATAATAATCCATCCATCCATTTACTACCGCTAATTCCCTTACATAAAATAAATACAATAAATAGATGACTTTTTGGTGTAAAATCTTATTGTGTGAATGCTTGGATATTCACACAATAATAATAATAATGATGACAATAATAAAAATAATATAATAAAACTATTTTTTGGTGGATAATTTTATTCTGTGAATGCTTGGATGTTCACACTATAATAATAAATATAGCAATGATAATAATGATAATAATCCATCCATCCATTTACTACCGCTTATTCCCTTACATAAAATAAATACAATAAATAGATGACATTTTGGTGTAGAATCTTATTGTGTGAATGCTTGGATATTCACACAATAATAATAATGATGACAATAATAAAAAAATAATATAATAAACATATTTTTGGGTGGATAATCTTATTCTGTGAATGCTTGGACGTTCACACTATAATAATAATGATAATAATGATAATAATGATAATAATCCATCCATCCATTTACTACCGCTTATTCCCTTACATAAAATAAAAAAAATAAATAGATAACTTTTTGGTGTAGAATCTTATTGTGTGAATTCTTGAATATCCACACAATAATAATAATAATGATGACAATAATAAAAAATATTATAATAAAACAACCTTTTGGTGGATTATCTTATTCTGTGAATGCTTGGACATTCACACTATAATAATAATTTTAACAATGATAATAATGATAATAATCCATCCATCCATTTACTACCGCTAATTCCCTTACATAAAATAAATACAATAAATAGATGACATTTTGGTGTAGAATCTTATTGTGTGAATGCTTGGATATCCACACAATAATAATAATAATGAAGACAATAATAAAAATAATATAATACAAATATTTTTTGGTGGATAATCTTATTCTGTGAATGCTTGGACGTTGACACTATAATAATAATTATAAAAATGATAATAATAATAATAATAAATAAAATAAATACAATAAATACAAAAAATTGATGAATTTTTGGTGTGGAATCTTATTGTGTGAATGTTTGGATATTCACACAATAATAATAATGTTGATAATAATAAAAAATATTTTTGGTGGATAATCTTATTCTGTGATTGCTTGGACGTTCACACTATAATAATAATTATAACAATGATAATAATGATAATAATGCATCCATCAATTTACTCCCAATAATCCCCATACATAAAATAAATACAATAAATAGAAGACTTTTTGGTGTAGAATCTTATTGTGTGAATGCTTGGATATTCACACAATAATAATAATAATGACAATAATAAAAATAATATAATAAAAATATTTTTGGTGGTTATCTTATTCTGTGAATGCTTGGACGTTCACACTATAATAATAATTATAATGAGAATAATGATAATAATAATAATAAATAAAATAAATACAATAAATAGATGACTTTTTGCAGTAGAATATTATTGTGTGAATGGTTGAACATTCACACAATTAAAAACAAGCCTCAAAATATCCACTTTTCTTGCCGCTCTCTGAAAAAGCTGCCGCAAATTCTGGCTTTTCAGCCCGAAACAATGGCAGGAAAACCCTGGATGGAGTGAGTGGGTTGCCTACAAAACATGCAACATATCTTGCTCAACTTGTCGAAGCTCTCTCACTTGACCTTTGCCCTCCGTCATCACCGCTTTTATAATCCCAGTCCTGTTGTAAGGAAGCCATGTGGCCACTTTGACCTACTGCCTCCACGTACTTTGTCTACGTCACGTAGCTTCTCCTTGTGTGACACTTGTCAGCCTGCACACACACATACGCACTAAGACACACACACACACACGTTCTTGTATTTGTTATCTTCTTGAGACCTCCGAAAAATGCATACAATTTGTATTTACAACATTAATAATATATACACTGCGATGAGTTGGTGACTTGTTCTGGGTGTACACCGCCTTCCACCTGAATGCAGCTGAGATAGGCTCCACCCCCCCCCCCCCACCCCCGTAACCCCAAAAGGGACAAGCGGTAGAAAATGGATGGATTAATGGATGGAATAATATATACATACTATGCAAATATAAAAAAGCGTGTTGTGAAAAATGAGTCGGAATTTCACAAGAAAAAATGTTGGCAGTATTATAATAAAAGTTGTCATTTTACTCATCACATGTCAAAATTTTAAAAGAAAAACTGAACATTTGTGCAATGTTGTGATGAATGGAATTTTACTCAACAGTCGCACTTTTACAAGAAAAGCGCAATGTTTTGACAATTTTATGAAAAATGTCACAATTTCATAAGAAAACTTTACAATTTTTGGCAATAATATGACAATAATCAAACTTTCACTTGGCAAAATGATGACAAAAGTCATCATTTTAAACAAAAAAATTCACTATTTTACAAGAACAACAAAAAATTGTGCAATATTGTGATAAGTATGAATTTTGTATGACAAATGTCATCATTTTGCACAGAAAAATAATAATTGCACATAAACAGTAATAATTTTAGAGAATATATTGCAATATTACAGAAACAGATAGAATATGAGAAATTGTTCCCAATTTTATAATAAAAAAGTCAACACGTGAGAAAAAGACTGTTTTTAGTTTTTTTTTTTTTTTTTTTAATTTGGTTTTAAATCTTCATTATTTAATTCGTTATTACAGTACGTCTCTATATACACTATATTGCCAAAAATATTTGGTCACCCATCCAAATGATGAGAATCAGTTGTCCTAATCAATTGGCCTGGTGTATCAAATCAAGCACTTAGGCATGGTGACGGTTTCTAGGAACATTTGGAAAAGAATGGGCCGCTCTCAGTGATTTCCAGCGTGGAACTGTCATAGAATGCCACCTGCGCAACAAATACAATCGTGAAAATTCCTCACTCTTAGATATTCCAAAGACAACATTATTATAGGAAAAATGAAGAGTTTGGGAACAACAGCAACTCAGCCACCAAGTCGTAGGCCATGTAAACTGACAGCGGATGCTGAGGCGCATAGTGTAAAGACTTTCTGCACAGTCAGTTGCTACAGAGCTCCAAACTTCATGGGACTTTCCAATTAGCCCACGTACAGTACGCAGAGAGCTTCATGGAATGGGTTTCCATGGCCGAGCAGCTGCATCTAAGCCATACATCACCAAGTCCAATGCAAAGCGTGGGATGCAGTGGTGTAAGGGAATGCATTGTGCAGAGTTTGAAATTTGGTGGAGGAGGAATTATGGTGTGGGGTTGGTTTTTCAGGAGTTGGTGTAGGGCCATTAGTTCCAGTGAAAGAAACTTTCAATGCTTCGGCATACAAAAACATTTTGGACAATTACATGGGATGGCACTTCAAGCTCATAAGTGAGTAAAAGGCAGGTGGCCAATTATTTTTGGCAATATAATATTTACATACTATGCAAATATAAAAAAGCTTGTTGTGAAAAATGAGTTGGAATTTCCCAAGTCAAAATTTTACAAGAAAAACTGAACATTTGTGCAATATTATGATAAAAGTTGGAATTTTACTCAGTCGCTGTTTTACAAAAAATGCTTAACATTTTGACAATTTCATGAAAAGAGTAACAATTTTACTCGACAAAAGTCACATTTTTTTATAAGAAGACTTTAAATAATAATCGGAATTTTACTTGGCAAAATTACGAGAAAATTTTGCAATATTACAGAAAGACAAATTGTTCCCAATTTTATAAGAAAGAAAGTCTACACATTGTGAGAAAAAGACTGCTTTTAGTAGGTTTTTTTTTGTAATTGTTTTTTCATCTTCCTTATTTACTTGAAGTTATTGCAGTATGTCTCTGTATCCTTTTTTATTTTATTTTATAAATTTGGGCAAAAGTGGGCGCATTTCAATTTCTTACACACACTTGTTATTTCATATGTTGCCCAGAGGGTTAAGCACTTTTAAAACCGACACAAAGTGAATTTGAAATATCCGTCCTTTTTGGCACCACCCTGATATGATAGATTTTACCACCAGGTGTGCAAATAAGACAAGAAAAACTTTGAATTTTGTCAGTGTTATAATAAAAGTCGTGGTTTTACTCAACGCAAGTCAAAATTTTAGAAGAAAAACTGAACATTTGTGCAATACTACGATAAAAGTTGGAATTTTACTTATTCGCAGTTTTACAAAAAAGGCTTAACATTTTGACAATTTTATGAAAAAAGTCACAATCTTACTCAACAAAAGTCACATTTTTAACAAAAATGTTTTTTAAAAATTCGGGCAATAATATAATACTAATCGGAATTTTACTTCGCAAAATTATGACCAAAGTCATAATTATGTCCAAAGACATAATTATGGACATAATTATGT
The DNA here is from genome assembly GCF_033978795.1 of Nerophis ophidion. NCBI lineage: Eukaryota > Metazoa > Chordata > Actinopteri > Syngnathiformes > Syngnathidae > Nerophis > Nerophis ophidion. The sequence continues at coordinate 30,010,716 of NC_084631.1, read as the reverse complement.
CCAAATTATCTCCAAATTATGACCAAAGTCATAATTTTACTCAAAAAAATTTCACTATTTTACAAGAACATCAAAAAAATTTTCAATATTGTGATACATTTGTTATTTTGCATTAAAAAGTAATTATTTTACATAAAAAAAGTTGTAGTTTTCCAAGAAAATATTGCAATATTACAGAAACTGAAAGAATATGACAAATTGTTCCCAATGTCATTATAAAAAAATTCGACACTGTAAGAAAAAGACTGCTTTTAGTATTGAAATTTTTTTTTGCAATTGTTTTTACATCTTCATTATTTGCTCCAAGTTATTACAGTATGTTTCTATATCCCTTTTTATTTTATTAATTTTGGCAAAAATGGGCACATTTCAATTTCTTACACACACTTGTTTTTTTATATGTTAAACAGAGAGAGAGCACTTCAAAATTTTTACTCACACTTGTTATTTCATATGTTGACCAGGGGGTTGAGCACTTTTAAAACCGACACACAGTCAGTTTGAAAAAATCCGTCCATTGATATGATAGATTTCACCACCAGGTGTGCAAATGAGAAAATAAAAACTTTAAATTTTGTCAGTGTTATAATAAAAGTTGTAGTTTTACTCAACCCAAGTCAAAATCTTACAAGAAAAACGGAACATTTGTGCAATATCGTGATAAAAGTTGGAATTTTACTCAGTCACAGTTTTACAAAAAAAGTTTAACATTTTGACAATTTTATGAAAAAGTCGCAATCTTACTCGACAAAAGTCAAAAAAATTTTATAAGAAAACTTAAAAATTCCGGCAATATTATAATAATAATCTGAATTTTCCTTGGCAAAATTATGAAAAAAGTCATAATTTTACTCAAAAACGGTCACTATTTTAGAAGAACATCAAAAAATGGCGATATTGTGATAAATTATGATTTAGCATTAAAAAGTAATTATTTTACATAAAAAAGTTGTTGTTTTCCAATAAAATATTGCAATATTACAGAAACTGAAAGAATATGACTAATTCTTCCCAATTTCATAATAAAAAAAAGTCAACACTGTGAGAAAAAGACTGCTTTTAGTATTTTTTGAAATTGTTTTTTCATCTTCATTATTTACTTCAAGTTATTACAGTATGTTTCTATACATATTTTTTATTTTATTGTATTAATTTTGCAAAAAGTGGGCGCATTTCAATTTCTTTCACACACTTGTTATTTTATATGTGGCCCAGAGGGGGAGCACTTCAAATTTTTACACACACTTGTTATTTCATATGTTGACCGTCCTTTTTGGGACCACCCTAATTTTGATAGATTTCACCACCAGAGGTGTAAATGAGACATTTTCTATTAGATGCCATGGTTTTCCGTATTGGGACCATGATTTATTTCCTAACTTGTTCACTGGTCCTTATATGGACGGTACTTTTTCCTTGTTGATGTCTCAAGAAGAGTATAAACTATGAGAGATTGTCCCCAATTGTATCAGAACACATTGTGAGAAAAAGGACTGATTTTAGTTATTTTTATTTTTTTGTAATTGTTTTTTCATCTTCATTATTTACTTCAAGTCATTACAGTATGTCTCCATATACTTTTTAAAAAAAAATACATTTTGGCAAAAGTGGCTGCATTTCAATTTCTTTCACACACTTGTTATTTCATATGTTGACCACAGGGGGAGCTCTTCACATTTTTACACACATTTGTTATTTCAAATGTTGACCAGAGGGTTGAGCACTTTTAAAACCGACACACAGTCAATTTGAAAACCCCGTCCTTCTTGGGACCACCCTCATTTTTGATAGATTTCACCACCAGGGGTGAGAATGAGACATTTTCTATTAGATGCCATGGTTTTCCGTATTTGGACCATGATTTGTGTCCTAACTTGTTCACCGGTCCTCATATGGACGGTACTTTTTCATTGATGTCTCAAGAAGAGTATAAAATATGAAAAATTATCCCCAATTGTTCAAGAAAAAAGTCGACACATTGTGAGAAAATGATTGATTTTAAATAATATTTTCTTTGTAATTTTTTTTCATCTTCATTATTTATTTTAAGTTAATACAGTATGTTTTGATATACTTTAAAAAAAAATAATAATGTTGGGCAAAAGTGGGCTCATTTCAATTTCTTATACACACTTCTTATTTTATATGTTTCCCAGAGGGGAAGCACTTCAAATGTTTACACATACTTGTTATTTCATATGTTGACCAGAGAGGGAGCACTTCAAATTTCTTACCCACACTTGTAATTTCATCTGTTGACCAGAGGGTTGAGCACTTTTAAAACCTACATACAGTCAATTTGAAAAATCCGTCCTTCTTGGGACCACCCTCATTTTGATACATTTCACCACCAGGGGTGCAAATGAGACATTTTCTACTAGATGCCATGGTTTTCCGTATTGGGACCATGATTTGTGTCCTAACTTGTTCACCGGTCCTCATATGGACGGTACTTTTTCCTTGTTGATGTCTCAAGAAGAGTATAAAATATGAGATATTGTTCCCAATTGTATAAGAAAAAAGTCAACACATTTTGAGAAAATGACTGATTTTAAATAGTATTTTTTTTTATTGTTTTTTCATCTTAATTATTTACTTAAAGTTAATACAGTATGTCTCGATATACTTTTTTTTTTTTATATAAATTTCGGCAAAAGTGGGAGCATTTCAATTTCTTACACACAATTGTTATTTTATATGTTGCCCAGAGGGGGAGCATCTCAAATGTCTTATCCACACTTGTGATTTCATATGTTGACCAGAGGGTTGAGCACTTTTAAAACCTACACACAGTCAATTTGAAAAATCCCTCCTTCTTGGGACCACCCTCATTTTGATAGATTTTACCACCAGGGGTGCAAATGAGACATTTTCTACTAGATTCCATGGTTTTCCGTATTGGGACCATGATTTATGTCCTAACTCAGGGGTAGGGAACCTATGGCTCTAGAGCCAGATGTGGCTCTTTTGATGACTGCATCTGGCTCTCAGATAAATCTTAGCTGACATTGCTTAACACGATAAGTAATTATTAATTCTTCTGGTAATCACAGAGTTAAAAATAACGTTCACATTATAAAACATTCTCATGCATTTTAATCCAACCATCCGTTTTTTAATCGCACCTGTTCAAGATGTCGCATTAATGGTAAGAAGTATTTTATCCACTATTGGTTAACTTTAGAATAACACTGTTATTAAAAAGACTAAGAGACTTATTATACTCTAAAAATGTTGGTCTTACTTAAAAATGCACGCATTTAGTTGTATTAAGTGTTAAAAAATATGATATGGCTCTCACGAAAATACATTTTGAAATACATGGCTCTCTCAGCCAAAAAGGTTCCCGACTCCTGTCATAACTTGTTCACCGGTCCTCATATGGACGGTACTTTTTCCTTGCTGATGTCTCAAGAAGGGTAGAAATACAAGAACACACACACACACACCTTTGCGTAGAACAGACGGTGTGGGGACACGCAGCAGGCCTGTGTGCGGCTTCCGATGTACAACCCGACCCCAATGCTGGCAGGAACCTCCTCCCTCAGCAGCTGTTTCCACACGTGCCACCACCCACCGTCATCATTGCAACACCAGGAAACGTCGTCTCAGAGTGGTACTCACAACGCAGCGTGGAAGAAAAAAAAATGCAGTGACACACGGCTTGTAACATTGGGAACTGTCAGAAGCCATCACCTTTCCTTCCCTGATCGCGAATAGGGAACAAAGTGGACTTGTTCACCATAGGCTGGGAATTTGCCATCAAGCGTTGGCGCGCGACTTTAATCCATGACACACTCTTTTAATATAGAATTAATTAGACGGGACGGCGCTAAGATGGAAAAGTGCGTTAAACACGCCATAGAAATGGAAGGTAAAAAAATATCAAGGCTGTCAAGGCACGAGGAGGAGAAAAACACGTAAGCCTCAGCTCTTAAATCTTTTCTATGCCGACACTGGAAACTTTGGTTGTCCACCACATGATTCAATTTTATTCTTTGGGATAACGATTCGATTCGGAATCGATTCTCGATTCAAAATCTATACTTTTTTAATAACACCAGGTGCCGGCTCTATGATGGACTACATTCCTCCATAAAATAGATAAACAGCTTATTTGTAGACCACTTTTATAAAAAAAAAGGTTTTGTTTGCTATAATTCAACTCAAACATTTAATAAAGTTGCTGGACAGGACAAATTTAAAACAAAAATAATAAAATGAAATAAAAAAATAAACAAGATTTTAGATTTTTTTTAAATCAATTTGTGTCATGATCCTTTTCCCAGATCATGTTTTGTTTAGTTAAAGTCTTCCTTAGGTCTGAAGTACCATTGACTTTTGGTTGAAGTATAATTGACTTTTGGTTGAAGTATAATTGACTTTTGATTAAAGCATAATTGACTTTTGGTTGAAGTATAACTGACTTGTGGTCCAAGTATAATTGACTTTTGATTGAAGTATTATTGACTTCTGGTCCAAGTATAATTGACTTTTGTTTGAAGTGTAATTGCCTTTCTGTTGATGTGTAATTGACTTTTGGTTGAAGTATAATTGACTTTTGGTTGAAGAATAATTGACTTGTGGTCCAAGTATAATTGAGTTTTGGTTGAAGTATAATTCACTTTTTGATGAATTATAATGTACTTTTGGTTGAAGTATAATGGACTTTTGGTTAAAGTATAATTGACTTCTGGTTAAGGTGTAATAATTGACTTTTGGTTGAAATATAATTGACCTTTGGTTGAAGTCTAATTGACTTTTGATGGAAGTGTAATAGACTTTCGGTTGAAGTATGATTGATTTTTGGTTGAAGTACGATTTACTTTTGGTTGAAATATGATTGACTTTTGGTTGAAGTATAATTAACCTTTGGTTGAATTATAATTCACTTTTGGATGAATTATAATTAACCTTTGGTTGAATTATAATTCACTTTTGGATGAATTATAATTTACATTTGGTTGAAGTTTAATGGAATTTCGGTTAAAGTATAATTAACTTCTGGTTGAGGTGTAATAATTGACTTTTGGTTGAAGTATGATGGACTTTTGGTTGAAGTATAATTTACTTTTGGTTGAATTATAATTGACTTTTGGTTGAAGTGTAATTGCCTTTTAGTTGAACGATTGACTTTTGGTTTAAGTGTAATTTACTTTTGATGGAAGTGTAATAGACTTGGTTGAAGCATGATTGATTTTTGGTTGAAGTATAATTGACTTTTGGTTGAATTATAATTGACTTTTGGTTCAAGTATGATTGACTTTTGGTTGAAGTACGATTGATTTTTGGTTGAAATGTGATTGACTTTTGGTTGAAGTACGATTGCTTTTTGGTTGAAATGTGATTGACTTTTGGTTGAAGTATAATTGACTTTTGGTTGAATTATAATTGACGTTTGGTTGAAGTATGATGGACTTTTGGTTGAAGTATAATTGACTTTTGATTGAAGTGTAATTGACTTGGTTGCAGTGTAACTGACTTTTGGTTGCAGTGTGACTTTTGGTTGAAGTATAATTGACTTCTGGTCCAAGTATAATTGACTTTTGGTCCAAGTATAATTGACTTTTGGTCCAAGTGTAGTTGACTTTTGGTTCAAGTATGATTGACATTTGGTTGAAGAATGAGTAGCTTTTGCTTAGAGTTTAATTGACTTTTGGTTGCAATGTAATTGACTTTTGATTGAAGTATTATTGACTTTTGGTCCAAGTATAATTGACTTTTGGTTGAAGTATAATTGACTTTTGGTTAAAATGTAATATACTTTCTGTTGTTTCAGCACCCCTGGCTTTGTGTTTTTTTGGTGCTGATTATTTTCACCTGCCTCTGATTAGTGTTCAGGACACTCACCTTCTCCCAGGCACTCATCAGAGAGCTATTTATTTCTGCTTTTTGCCACACTCAGTCTGGCTGTCTTCTTTACCTCACGCAGCAGTTACACTCAATGATTCTTGCTTGTTATTTTTGTATGTTAAGTTTTTCAGTTAGCTTTGCCCTAGTTACGGCACACTTTTCTGTTTATTTGTATTTTCCTGCATTTTTAGTGTTTAGTGTGTTTTACAAGACTGCAACAAAAACCCTACAACCGATTCTCCTGAAACTTTATATTTAGATGGGAGACGTGCATAAGAAGAATCCATCAAAGTTTGGTGCAGATCGGCTTAAAAATGTGGACAGAGCTGTGACCAGAAGCCTAAACCCCGAGGGTACAAACGATAGGGTATGTTACACACCATCCAGCACAAAGTATCAACAGTCTCTTAACTTGCAAAGTGCTATCACACAGCAGGGCCACCACATGTGCTTGTTTTGTTTTACAATTTCACTTTGTGGCCTCAAAGTTGGTAGAGTCCCGTATGGACTTCATCGACCAAAGACTTAAGTCAACCGCAACTTTGTGGATTGCTGCTCAGGCCCCAAACTGCACTCTATCTTCCCTTTGTGGTATTTTTTTGCTTTTGGTGTTTGCCTGTTTCTTTAACCCACTTTCCGTAGTGAATACAGAGTGAATAAAAAGATCTGCTTTTAAATTATTCTCGATGCAGGTCGATCTGCGGACCAAACTGTTTCTAGCGTCCTTCTAGTTTCTTCACGTTTTTTTCATCTTTTTTTGCAGACAGCAGGCCTTCCAGCTTTGGTTAAGACCAAGAGACGTGCCAGAAAGGCAGAGACCTCTGAAACTGAACAAACAACGGAGCATCAGACCTGCTGCAAGACCACCCACAGAGGTGTCAAGTTGAAGACTGCGATCAAAACCAAATTTCTTGGATGGAGGAGCGTCCAGATAACGGGCATAACGTGCATGGATGGAGACAGATGTGTTCCATTGACAGTTTTATGAGAACAGCCAAATGGAATAAATTGAGATGTAGTCATGTCTTTATGAGGTACAGTTGACTTTGGAATCGCATTTGCCCGGTTAATCCTTTTCTTTTAAGACCTTAGCGCAGGGAAATTGTTTTGACGACCACATTTCCTTTCACTATTCTCCCTCCATAATGGATCCTATTTTGTATATTCCGGAAAACCAGCAGTAAACTTTAGATTTTGGTCTTGTCATTTTGTCAGTCTCAGGAGCGCGCCGCTGTTTTTAAAGACCTTCTGCCATTAAAAAAAATATGTGTCAAGGATGACAGCGCTTTAGTGTTTTTATGACTCTGCTTCAAAAATATGAGTCTCACAATTTTTTTGAACTGAACTCACAGGGCACCAGTTACATAGCCTAAATTATGAAAAGGAGAGGACCTAAGGTGGTGCCTTGAGGAACACCACAGGTCTAACAAAATCAATTAAACAAACAAGCTACAATAACACCGTATTTACATAAATTACATTATGAATAAAATGTTTAACTGCCAATAAAAACAAGACTCAAGGTGGTGCCTTGAGGAACACCACTAGTGTAAAAACATATATTAAATAAACAAGCTTGATTAACGCCTTTTTCAGATCAATCACATTACGAATGCAATGTGTAACTGCCAAAAAAGAGAGAACCAAAGGTGGTGCCTTGAGAAACACCGCCAGTGTAACAAAACGAACTAAATAAAGAAGCTACATTAACACCTTGTTTACACAAATCACATGACAAATTAAATGTGTAACTGCCAGAAAAGAGAGGACTTAGGGTGTAACAAAATAAATTAAATAAACAAGCCACAGCAACACCTTATTAACACAAATCACATTACGGATAAAGAGTGTAACTGCCAATAAAGAGAGGACCTAAGGTGGTGCCTTGAGGAACACCACTAGTGTATCAACATAAATTAAATAAACAAGCTTCATTAACACCTTGTTTACACAAATCACATGACAAATTAAATGTTTAACTGCCAGAAAAGAGAGGACTTAGGGTGTAACAAAATAAATTAAATAAACAAGCCACAGCAACACCTTATTAACACAAATCACATTACGGATAAAGAGTGTAACTGCCAACAAAGAGAAGACCTAAGGTGGTGCCTTGAGGAACACCACTAGTGTAACAACATAAATTAAATAAACAAGCTTCATTAACACCTTATTTACACAAATCACATTACGAATGAAATGTGTAACTGCCAAAAAAGAGAGGACCTAAGGTGGAGCCTTGAGGAACGGCACCAGTGTAACAAAATAAATTCAATAAAGAAGCTACATTAACACCTTATTTACACAAATCACATAACAAATTAAATGTGAAACTGCCAGAAAAGAGAATACTTAAAGTGTAGCAAAATAAATTAAATAAACAAGCCACAGCAACACCTTATTTACACAAATCACATTACGGATAAAGAGTGTAACTGCCAAGAAAGAGAGGACCTAAGGTGGTGCTTTGAGGAACACCACTAGTGTAACAACATAAATTAAATAAACAGGCTTCATTAACACCTTTTTTTAGATAAATCACATTAGAAATGAAATGTGTAACTGTCAAAAAAGAGAGGACCAGAGTTGGAGCCTTGAGGAATGGCACCAGTGTAACAAAATAAATTCAATAAACAAGCTACATTAACACCTTATTTACACAAATCAAATTACGAATGAAATGTCTAACTGACAAAAAAGAGAGGACTTAAAGTGTAACAAAATAAATTAAATAAACAAGCCACAGCAACACCTTATTTACACAAATCACATTACGGATAAAGAGTGTAACTGCCAAGAAAGAGAGGACCTAAGGTAGTGCTTTGAGGAACACCACTAGTGTAATAACATAAATTAAATAAACAAGCTTCATTAACACCTTTTTTAGATAAATCATTGTACGAATGAAATGTGTAACTGCCAAAAAAGAGAGGACCTAAGGTGGTGCTTTGAGGAACACCACTAGTGTAATAACATAAATTAAATAAACAAGCTTCATTAACACCTTTTTTAGATAAATCATTGTACGAATGAAATGTGTAACTGCCAAAAAGAGAGGACCTTAGGTGGTGTCTTGAGGAACACCGCCAGTGTAACAAAATAAATTAAATAAACAAGCTTCATTAACACCTTTTTTAGATTAATCACTATACGAATGAAATGTGTAACTGCCAAAAAAGAGAGGACCTAAGGTGGTGCCTTGAGGAACACCACTAGTGTAATAACATAAATTAAATAAACAGGTTTCATTAACACCTTTTTTTAGATAAATCACATTAAGAATGAAATGTGTAACTGTCAAAAAAGAGAGGACCTAAGGTGGAGCCTTGACTAACACCTTATTTACACAAATGAAATTACGAATAAAATGTGTAACTGACAAAAAAGAGAGGACTTAAAGTGTAACAAAATAAATTAAATAAACAAGCCACAGCAACACCTTATTTACACAAATCACATTACGGATAAAGAGTGTAACTGCCAAGAAAGAGAGGACCTAAGGTGGTGCCTTGAGGAACACCACTAGTGTAATAACATAAATTAAATAAACAAGCTTCATTAACACCTTTTTTAGATAAATCACATTACAAATGAAATGTGTAACCGTCAAAAAAGAGAGGACCTAAGGTAGTGCCTTGAGGAACACCATTAGTGTAACAACATAAATTCAATAAACAAGCTACATTAAACATCTTGTTTACACAAATCACATTATGAATGAAATGTGTAACTGCGGCCCTGCGATGAGGTGGCGACTTGTCCAGGGTGTACCCTGCCTTCCGCCCGATTGTAGCTGAGATAGGCGCCAGCGCCCCCCGCGACCCCGAAAGGGAATAAGCGGTAGGAAATGGATGGATGGATGTGTAACTGCCAAAAAAGAGAGGACCTAAGGTGGTGCCTTGAGGAACACCATTAGTGTAACAACATAAATTCAATAAACAAGCTACATTAAACACCTTGTTTACACAAATCACATTATGAATGAATTGTGTAACTGCCAAAAAAGAGAGAACCTTAGGTGGTCTCTTGAGGAACACCGCCAGTGTAACAAAATAAATTAAATAAACAAGCTACATTAAAACCTTATTTACCAGGCTGACCATACGTCCTCTTTTCCCGGGACTCTTTTGCGGGGGTGTCCGGGCGGGTTTTTTTAAATGCCTCAATTGTCCGGCATTTTGAATTAGGGTTGCGTGTATTTTCAATGTACTTCCAGGGTTGAGTTACCGTATATATATTACTGGAGTTGGTAAATTCTAGCCGTAAATATTGTAGCGGCTGGCTACGGGGTGTTAGCCAATGGCTTTGGCCGGGGGGTGGGACTTCCGGGGAAGATAGGGAAGTGACGCTGTTGACAGGAAGTGTTGGTTTGAGTTTTATCGGGAAATGTCCTTTTTTTTTTTTAAATGTTGACTCTGCATTTTTTTTTTTTACAGAAGCCTAAAATAATTGGCTCAGAAATGCTACCTCTGTTTTTGTTGTTTTAACTGATTTGTGAAATACCCTTCAACTATGGTGTATTCTCTGAGAACATCTGTTTTTGTTTTAAACGTTTTGAGGCATTATTTATATTTTTTTACATTAGAATGGTCCACTGGACTGAGAAGAGACATTTTAAAGAATAGGCTGTTACCTGTTTTTGTTTAAATATAATTAACCTGTTTTGAGGCTTTATTTATGTGTATATTATATACAAGAGGTTATTTTGAATATTGCTACCTCTGTACTTTTTCTAAAACCGTGAATGTTACATAATATAACTGTGACTTATTTTGTTGTACTGTCAACAGAGGAGAAAAAATGCTTTATTTAAATAAATATATCATTTATAAAGCAAGTTCAAGTATCATTGGCAAATTTTCACCTAGTCCCGGACTTGGCGTGCTGCCCGCCTTGGCACGCATATATGTGTCCTCTTTTTGGGATTTCAGAATATGGTCAGCCTATTATTTACAAAAATCACATTACGAATGAAATGTGTAACTTGACAATAAAGAGAGGACCTAAGGTGGTGCCTTGAGGAACACCATTAGTGTAACAACATAAATTCAATAAACAAGCTAGATTAAACACCGTTTTTAAACAAATCACATTATGAATGAATTGTATAACTGCCAAAAAAGAGAGGACCTTAGGTGGTGTCTTTAGGAACACCGCCAGTGTAACAAAATCAATTAAATAAACAAGCTACATTAAAACCTTATTTACAAAAATCACATTACGAATAAAATGTGTAACTGACAATAAAGAGAGGACCTAAGGTGGTGCCTTGAGGAACACCAGTAGTATAACAACATAATTTAAATAAACAAGCTTCATTAACACCTTTTTTAGATAAATCACATTACAAATGAAATGTGTTACTGACAATAAAGAGAGGACCTTAGATGGTGTCTTGAGGAACATTGCCAATGTAACAAAATAAATTATAAACAAGCTACATTGAAACCTTATTTACAAAAATCACATTACGAATGAAATGTGTTACTGACAATAAAGAGAGGACCTAAGGTGGTGCCTTGAGGAACACCTCTAGTGTAACAACATAAATTCAACAAACAAGCTACATTAAACACCTTGTTTGCACAAATCACATTATGAATGAATTGTGTAACTGCCAAAAAAGAGAGGACCTTAGGTGGTGTCTTGAGGAACACTGCCAGTGTAACAAAATAAATTAAATAAACAAGCTACATTAAAACCGTATTTACAAAAATCACATTACGAATGAAATGTGTAACTGACAATAAAGAGAGGACCTAAGGTGGTGCCTTGAGGAACACCATTATTATAACAACATAAATTCAATAAACAAGCTACATTAAACACATTGTTTACACGAATCACATAATGAATGAATTGTGTAACTGCTAAGAAAGAGAGGAGCTTACAGGTCTCTTATTTTGAAAAAAAGAGAAAAAAGCCACAGCCCCATACAGCCGCAGACAGCGCCGGGGAACACGGCCGAGAGGCGAGCGGTACGCAGCCGCCCCGGTTAGGGGAGGAAACGACCTAGACACCCAAGTCAACCCACCACCCATCCAACCGCCCCCAAGCATACCCGTGGATCCCAACTACATACACTCCACGAACCCCTCTCTCTCTTTCAAAATAAATAAAAATTTAAAAAATATAAATAAATAAATACAAATAAATATTTTAAAATAAGCAAAAAATAAAATAAAATAAACCCCGCAACCCAACCCGCATGTCCAGGGCCCCCGCTCACCACCCACCAAGCATTCCATCCGGCAAAAGGGCACAAGGGCCCATGATTCCCATTCCTATCACCGAGAGATCCGGCCAGCTGCTTTATTTTAGGGGACTTATGTTCCAGTTTTGCACACATTTCTAATAATAAAATAAATGTCATGAGAATTAATATAACTGTTTCTTCTTGCAAATGCACAGTTTTTTAAAGGTCTACTGAAATTTTCTTCTTCAAACAGGGATAGCAGGTCCATTCTATGTGTCATACTTGATCATTTCGCGATATTGCAATATTTTTGCTGAAAGGATTTAGTAGAGAACATCCACAATAAAGTTCGCAACTTTTGGTCGCTAACAAAAAAGCCCTGGCTTTACCGAGAGTATGTGCGCATGACGTCACGGGTTGCAGGGCTCCACACAAATTCACATTGTTTTTAATGGGAGCCTAGAGTAGTAAGAGCAATTCGGACCGAGAAAGCGACAATTTCCCCATTAATTTTGAGCGAGGATGAAAGATTCGTGAATTAGGATATTGATAGTGAAGGAATAGAAAAAAGAAAGGAAAAAAAAGCGACGGCTCCGGGCGGCGGCAGTGTGAGCGTTTCAGATGTAATTAGGCACATTTACTAGGATAATTCTGGAAGATCCCTTATCTGCTTATTGTTTTAATAGTGTTTTACTGAGATTGTAAAGATTGTAAAGACATACCTCGAGGTCGGGTGGCTGCGGTGAACACGCAGCGTCTCAGAGAGAAGCCGAGGAGCCTAGCTCAAAGCTGTCTTTTTTGACAGCTGCTGCAAGACGACGAATAATCCAATGATGTCTCCGATAAGATATATATCACAATTTTCCCATCCAAAAACATGCTGGTTGACGTAGAAAAAACATGTTCGCTTGACCGCTCTGCTTCACAACAAACAAAGAAATACCGGCCGTGTCTCGGTGCTAAAGACAGCTGCAATACACCGCTTTCCACTAACAGCATTGTTCTTTATAGTCTCCATTATTAAATGAACAAATTGCAAAAGATTCAGCAACACAGATGTCCAAAATACTGTGTAATTATGCGGTTAAAGCAGACGACTTTTAGCCGCGAGTGGTGCAGCGCTAATATTTCCTGACAGTCCGTGACGTCACGCGCACGCGTCATCATTCCGCGACGTTTTCAACAAGAAACTCGCGGGAAACTTAAAATTGCAATTTAGTAAACTAAAAAGGCCGTATTGGCATGTGTTGCAATGTTAAAATTTCATCATTGATATATAAACTATCAGACTGTGTGGTCAGTAGTAGTGGATTTCAGTAGGCCTTTAAAGTTGCAAGTAGGGTTGTACGGTATACCGGCATTAGTATACTATCCTGAGGTGGGTAGAGTAGCCAGAAATTTTACTCAAGTAAGAGTACTGTTACTTTAGAGATTTATTACTCAAGTATAAGTAAGGAGTAGTAACCCAAATATTTACTTGAGTAAAAGTAAAACGTATGTTGTGAAAAAACTACTCAAGTACTGAGTAACCGATGAGTAACCTGTTCATTTAATGATGACGGCAACAAGTAATGCACAAAAACACAAACATAGCAATGAACAAATTTAGAGCCAGGAATATCTCTTACGCAACTAAAACAATATCAGAATCAGATATCAGAAATACTTTAATAATCCCAGTTATTAAAAATATAATAATATATTAAAATATATTAAAGGCCTACTGAAACCCACTACTACCCACCACGCAGTCTGATAGTTAGATTAAATATTAACATTGCAACACATGCCAATACGGCCTTTTTAGTTTACTAAATTGCAATTTTTAATTTCCCGGGAGTTTCGTCTTGAAAACATCGCGTAATGATGATGTGTACGCTTGACGTCACGGGCTGTTAGGAAGTATGAGCACTGCACACACACACACAGCTAAAAGTTGTCTGCTTTAACGGCATAATTACACAGTATTTTGGAGATCTGTGTTGCTGAATCTTTGGCAATTTGTTCAATTAATATTGGAGAAGTCCAAGTAGAAAGATGGAGTTGGGACGCTTTAGCCTTTAGCCACACAAACACACGGTGATTCCTTGTTTAAAATTCACAGAGGTGAAACTTTACTATGGATCACAGCGAACGTGGATCCCGACCGAATGTCAACCATCAGGTTTCGGTGAGAAAATTGTGGTAAAAAGTCACTTCTTACCGGATATCAGCTGAGCTTGTGCCGTCCATAAAGCTGCCGTCGACTTCCCTGAGACACTGCGCATCAATACACCCGTGGACACACCCCTCCGACTATCAGGTACTGTTAAACTCACTAAAACACTTGCAACACAATAGAAAGATAAGGAATTTCCCAGAATTATCCTAGTAAATGTGTCTAAAAACATCGGCATCCGTCCCAATGCAATCGCGTTTTTTTCAACTCGTTTTTAATTTTCTTTTTTTTTTTTCTAGTCCGTCGCTATCAATATCCTCAAACATGAATCTTTCATCCTCGCTCAAAATAATGGGGAAATTGTCGTTTTCTCGGTCCGAATAGCTCTTTTTGGTGGAGGCTCCCATTAAAATCAATGTGAATATGTGAGGAGCCATCAAATATGTGACGTCATCGTCTGCAACTTCCGGTAGAGGCAGGGCTTTTCTCTCAGCACCGAAAGTTGCGAACTTTATCGTGGATGTTCTCTACTAAATCCTTTCAGCAAAAATATGGCAATATCGCGAAATGATCAAGTACGACACATAGAATGGACCTGCTATCCCCGTTTGAATAAGAAAATCTCATTTCACTAGGCCTTTAAGTAATACATTAAAATAAAAACAATTAAGGGAAATTGAGCCACAATAACGTAACAGCACCATAGGCTCAGAAGGTAGAGAGTACTTACTACTAAAAGACAAGTTTTGTAGTACGTTCACTATTTTATTTAGGGACAAAATTGCAATAAGAAACATATGTTTAATGGACCCTAAGATTTTATTTTTAAAATAAGCCAATAATGACATTTTTTGCGGTCCCTTTTATTTAGAAAAGTATCGAAAGGTATCGAAAAGTATCAAAATACATATTGGTACCGACTGGATGTGTTGCACAGGTGGCATCCTATGATAGTTCCATGCTGGAAATCACTGAGAGCGGCCCATTTTTCACAAATGTTTGTAGAAACAGTCTCCATTACCAAGTGCTTGATTTGATACACCGGGGCATTTGATCAGGACACCTGATTCTCATCATTTGGATGGGAGGCCAAATATTTTTGGCAATATAGTGTATATAGAGACATACTGTATTAACGAAGTAAATAATGAAGATTAAAAACCAATTAAAAATTTAAAAAAATCAACAACAAAAAAAAAAAAAAACTTAACAGTCTTTTTCTCACAATGTGTCGACTTTTTTTCTTATAAAATTGGGAACAATTTCTCATATTCTTTATGTTTCTGTAATATTGCAATATATTCTCGAAAATTATTACTTGGCAATATTTGGCAATACAGCGTATGTTCGACCATATTTTACATTATTTTTACATTATTTTACTGTCTTATACCTTATGCTTACTTTCTTTTCAGCTTCATATCTTCTTTTTACCTTTGTTAACCGTCTTTAAATGTTCTTTTAATCCTCATAACCGTCTTTTTATCTTCTTTAAACCTTCTTTGTCTTTTTTTACGTTCTATTTGTCTATTTTAAACCTTTTTTTAATCTTCTTGTTACCTTATTTTAAAGTTTGTTTTATCTCATTTACCTTTTTTGTATCTTCTTGTTCCTTCTTTTTGTCTCCACACATTTTCTATCTTCAATTTTACTTTCCTTTTACCTTCTTTTTATCTCTTTTATTCTTCTTTGTTGTCTTCTTTGAACTTGTATCTTTTTTCCTAACTTTACTTTCTTTCCAAATATTTTTTTTTACCTTTTTTAACTTTCATTGTCCCTCATAATTTTGACAAAATAATGGAATGATAAATGACACTGTATGTTACTGCATACGTCAGCATTTGTAATACTTACTACTAAAAGACAAGTTGTTTAGTATGTTCACTATTTTATTTAGGGACAAAATTGTAATAAGAAAATAATTTTTAAATTTTTGTTAAAATAAAGCCAATAATGCCATTTTTTGTGTCCCCTTTATTTAGAAAAGTATCGAAAAGTATCAAAATACATTTTGGTAAAAGACAAAAAGTAGAAGACAAACGCTGTCTTTGATCCTACCAAACAGAAGGCTTGTAAAACTCCACTGTGTAGGATGGGAAGCAACATGAAGGTGTTCTGTTTCTTTGATGTACTGTAATCCACAGAAAGATATTGTCTTGACCCGAGATCTAGAAAGTGGAGAGGAAGCAGGACCGGCCCAAGCTCCAGGGACCTTTTCTTCGAACTGTTTTACAACTTTTTCTTTGAACTGTTTGTAATCAAGGCGAAGGCTGTCCATGACCCCCGTGCCTTAAAAACTGCTGTTGCCATGTAATCAGGGAAAGTCCAAATAAAAGAGGAGGCGTACAATCTTTCGTCAGAGCGTGTTGGAACACCGTACAAGGGTACAGGGGTACGCGCTCTCCTAAATTGAGCCAAATTTGATTCTGTCTTTGTTTGATTCCTTGCTTCTTGTCTTGTTTAACATATGTCATCAGTGTTTGAACCTGACAAAAGTCAATAATGACATTTTTTGTATCAAAGTATCGAAAGGCATCAAAAACTACTGAAATACATTTAGCTACCGATACCAAAATATTGGTATCACGGCAACTCTAGTTGCCAATGATTAACGCTTATTTAGTGAAATGTGAAACTGCATCAACATACATAAATTAAACATGCATCGATTTTTCATCGAATCGTACTGTAGCTCCTGAATCAAGATCGTAATCGAATCGTGAGGTGCCCAAAGAGGTTGAATTGTCAATGCAAGGACCTGCCAATGTATTGACAGCATACTTGTCAACCCTCCCGATTTTTCCGTTGCACTCCCGAATTTCAGTGCCTCTCCTGAAAATCTCCCAGGGCAACCTTTCTCCCAAATTTCTCCCGATTTCCACCCGGACAACAATATTGGGGGCGTGCCTTTAAGGCACTGTCTTCAGCATCCTCTACAACCTATCGTCACGTCGGATTTTTCTCGATACAAACGGCGTGTCGACCCAGCCACATAATACAGGTGGATTAAACAGGCACACATTAGGGTGGTCGTATAAACAACTTTAACACTGTTACAAATATGCGCCACACTGTGAACCCACAACAAACAAGAATGACAAACACATTTCGGCAGAACATCCACACCGTAACACAACCTAAACATAACAGAACAAATACACAGAAACCCTTGCAGCACTAATTCTTCCGGGACGCTACAATATCCACCGCCGCTACCACCAAACCCCGCCCCCTCACAATCTCACAAATTCGGAAGTCTCAAGGTTGGCAAGTATAGTTGACCGTGGTCCAAGTTCTTCTATACAACAATAGCACTCTCGTGTGTTTAGGAATCTGCTGCAAAAATGTTTGTCTCCCTAGTTTTGAACTGAACCTGGGGAGCGGTACGGTTTCTGATTCGGCCCTAAATCAGATTGTGTTTGGTTCTAGCACAACAACGGTTCAAAGATGAATCAATTCCCGTCGTTTCCAGGAACGCGGGGTCCAAACTAAGAACCGCCGACCGTCGTCACGTCGCCAATTAGCACCTTCTTCGATTCCACTCGTCTCTGAGCACATTTGCAGCCGTTCTGTTTGGGTGTTGATCTTCACGAGATGCCGCCTCGGGACGTGTAAGATTTCCTGCTTTGACTAGCGGCGAGCAGCAGGCGTGCCTTTTCTTTCCTGAGACAGACGTATAAACATTATTGTTGGAGCGACGGCCAGGAGCTCGTATGGGACAAGGTCGGGATTCTGTGTCAGCTGCCCAGGTGTGGGAGCGGGTGTCCAGGAAAGACGCAAAGAGGGCCGGGTCTCGGAATCCAAAAGCATGATGAGGGAAAATAAACAGGGGGGGGGGGGATTAGCAGGCATATTATCACATATTAGAAAATGGGCCAGGAAGCGTGAAAATTGATTGTAGGTCAAGGAGATTTTCAAGGAGAAATGAACAATTTAAATGGACACATGGATTTAATAGTTTTATGCATTGTTTAAAGTCGCAGTGTAGAACTAGAAAAGCTCTGTGAGGCCTTATCTCCTAATAGTGAAGAATCCAAAATCAAGACACTGATGCAAATAACCTCCAAAGTCTATTCATGTTTTCATTTTCCGTTTCAATAGCAGGCACATTTCCGACTTCTGGCAACAAATGTGTTCCTACTTCCAGAAAAAAACGCAAATGTTTTTTTTTTTATCTTCATGGCGGATTCAGCAACAAACCACAAAGACGACTATTTATGGACAAATGAGGATTCGCATTTTTGAATATGAATATACTGAGGATGCACTGATGCTTCTAGAAGCCAGCGGGAAAGAAGAGTGAGATGTTGGAGGAGACGGATGCCGACTGTGAGGTGAAAGTGACTCGAAGCTGCAAAATGTGGGATTTGAAGCCAAGCTATCTTGACATAAATGAAGTGCTTTGACAAATAAACCAGAAAAAACATCTCCGTCAAGCTGGATCAAACAGACAACTGTCCATATACTGAGGATGCACTGTTGCTGCTAAAAGCAAGCATTAAGAAAGAGTGAGACGTTGGAAGAGATGGATACATACAGTATGAGGTGAAAGTGACTCGAAGCTGCAAAATGTGGAATTCTAAGCCAAGTTATTAAAAAATAAATGGAATGCTTAGCCCAATAAACCGGCAAAATACATTCCAGGCCAGCTGGACCAAACAGACAAATAACTGTCCATATACTGAGGATGTACTGCTGCTGAAGCCAGCATGAAGGAAGAGTGAGACGTTGGAGGAGACGGATGCAGAGAGAGTGAGGTGAAAGTAACTCGAAGCTGCAAAATGTGGAATTTGAAGCCAAGCTATTTTGACATAAATGGAGTGCTTACCCAAATAAACCGTGAAAAACATCCCCGGCCAGTTGGAACAAACAGACAACTGTCCATATACCAAGGAGGCACTGTTGCATCTAGAAGCAAGCATTAAGGAAGAGTGAGACGTTGGAGGAGACAGATGCATAGAGAGTAGGACTGGGCGATATATCGATATACGCGATATATCGCGGGTTTGTCTCTGTGCGATATAGAAAATGACTATATCGTAATATTTGAGTCGATGTTCTCACGCAGTTGTTTTTAGCTGCGGGCGTACACTTCAGGCTCCCCTCGCTCTTTCCTGTGTCTCACAGACAAGCAGGCGCACATTCTTACACACGTCACATACTGTCACGTCATACGTCACATACGTATACGCTCTCGCCCAGCAGAGAGGTAGCGGAAAAATACATCCCCGGCCAGCTGGACCAGACAGACAAATAAATGTCCATATACAGAGGATGCACTGCTGCTTCTAGAAGCCAGCATGCAGGAAGAGTGAAACGTTGGAGGAGACGGACGTCGAGAGAGTGAGGCAAAAGTGACTTGAATCTGCAAAATGTGGAATTTGAAGCCAAGTTATTTTGACATAAATGGAGTGCTTACCCAAACAAAACCGGAAAAGGATGCACCGTTGCTTCTGGAAGCCATCATGAAGGAAGAGTGAGTCGTTGGAGGAGACGGATGCATAGAGAGTGAGGTAAAGTGGCTCGAAGCTGCAAAATGAGGTATTTGAAGCCAAGCTATTTTGACATAAATGGAGTGCTTACCCAAATAAACCGGAAACAAACATCACTGGCCAGCTGGACCAAACAGACAGCTGTCCATAGAGTAATTTAAACTTTATTTTTATCATGATACTTGCAGAACATCATGTGTGTGTTTTTTTTTGTTTTTTTTAATTACAACTACAGTACATACACTGTCTGGCTAGCTGTGTACAAACAAAACATGAAATAATACTTTACAGATACTGTAATATGATTGTTCATGTTTTTTAGTCAGTACAGATTGGTGTTCCATCCCATTGTGTTTTTTGCACTTCAAAGACAACATATTTAATGTTCAAACTCATAAACATTTTTTTTTTGCAAATAATAATTAACTTATAATTTCATGGCTGCAACACGTAAGGCGGTATAGCTCGGTTTTTAGAGCGGCCGTGCCAGCAACTTGAGGGTTGCAGGTTCGATCCCCGCTTACGCCATCCTAGTCACTGCCGTTGTGTTCTTGGGCAAGAAACTTTACCCACCTGCACCCAGAGCCACCCACACTGGTTTGAATGTAAAAATTAGATATTGGGTTTCTCAATGTAAAGCGTTTTGAGTCACTAGAGAAAAAGCGCTATATCAATATAAGTCACTAAACTTCACTTCACGTGCCAAAGTTGGGAAAGGGCATGTTCACCATGGTGCCTTCACAGATGTGTAAGTTACCCATGCCTTGGGCACTAATGCACCCTCATACCATCAAAGATAATAGCTTTTGAACTTTGCGTCGATAAGTCTGGATGGTTCACTTCCTCTTTGGTCCAGATGACACGATGTCGAATATTTCCCCCAAAATATTAAAATGTGGACTCGTCAGACGACAGAACACATTTCCACTTTGCATCAGTCCATCTTAGATGATATCGGGCCCAGAGAAGCCGGCGGCGTTTCTGGATGTTGTTGATAAATGGCTTTCGCTTTGCATAGTAGAGTTTTATTTTGCACTTACAGATAAAGCGACAAACTGTATTTAGTGACAGTGGTTTTCTGAAGTGTTCCTGAGCCCATGTGGTGATATCCTTTAGAGATTGATGTCGGTTTTTTAACAGTGGGATCGAAGGTCACGGTCATTCAATGTTGGTTTTCGGCCATGCTGCTTAGGTGGAGTGATTTCTCCAGATTCTCTGAACCTTTTGATGATCTTATGGATCGTAGATGTTGAAATCCCTAAATTGCTTGCAATTGCACTTTGAGAAACGTTGTTCTTTAGCTGTTTGACTATTTGCTCACACGGTTGTGGACAAAGGGGTGTACCTCACCCCATCCTTTCTTGTGAAAGACTGTTTTTATACCCAATAATGGCACCCACCTGTTCCCAATTAGCCTGCACAAATGTGGAATGTTCCAAATAAGTGTTTGATGAGCATTCCTCAACTTTATCAGTATTTACTGCCACCTTTCCCAACTTCTTTGTCACGTGTTGTTGGCATCAAATTCTAAAGTTAATGATTATTTGCACGATCAGTTTGAACATCAAACATGTTGTCTTTGTAGCATATTCAACTGAATATGGGTTGAAAATGATTTGCTAATCATTGTATTCCGTTTAGATTTACATCTAACACAATTTCCCAACTCATATGGAAACGGGGTTGGTACCATTTACACAACGTGCCAACAGGTTTTGGGGTTTTTAGACATAGATACGTGTGAGAATGTTTAACGGTCCGTGCGGGAGCGGAATTAACTTACAAAAGTGCGAGTATGCCGAGCTATAAGCCACAATAAACGGTGCCTTAGCCAACATGTCTTTGACTTGTATGCGATCACTCATGTGAGATCCCCATCTCTACAAGCCGACATAGTTGATAGCAACATGCTTCTCGTCCAGTCTCCCCTCTTAGCGCCTCCTCAAGCCGAACGTTGTCCTGGGAACGACGTGTTGTGTGTGAGAGCCAACGTCTCCCTTAAGGAGCCACACCATCGAGTCACTCTCTATTTCGCGTCCATGTAGCAGACGGGTTGTGTTTAGGTGGGCTCCGAACAAAAGGAGTACATGTGTCTTCGATTACGTCTGCGTAAGTTAGATCCCATCCAATGGCTCCTGCTGACCTTCTGTTCAACAGCTCACACATTCTCCTCCCTTGTTCTTGCGCCCTTCATCCGCCAAATATTTCAGCCGCCGTGTGTGTTTAAAGGCTGAGCCCTCAACCCCACCGGCGGGCTGTGGTTCCCCGCTAAACAGTTCACATGGAGCTGGTTAGAAAGACATTCCTTCCATGTAGGGAATTTCTGGCCCGTAATACAGAAATCATAAACGAGAGCGGTCCGGGCTAATCACGTCCCTTGGCGCTCTCCGAGCTCCCGCCCTTCCTCTTATTAGTAACGCCGATGGCTGATCCTGTCTTTTACCGTTCAGGGCTAACCTAAAGAGTGTATTACTGTGGTTTCTATGAAAAAGATCTTGACTTTCGATGTTACCAAAGTTAAGCTGTCAAAGACGGCAAGTAGCAAGGAAAACGGGTTGAAGAGGTCCAACGAATCTCCACGAATTGAGAGTCCTGCATTGCTAAAAACCAGGGACCGTCAACTCATTCGGGTTTTCTCAGTACCAATATTTTATAAAAGGCTACCAGAAACATTGGCATTCTTGTCTTTATTTAAACATAAAATCTTACGGTACATTAATGTGCAATCTGAGAAGGCGACGTGACGAGGGTCGGCAGTTGTTAGTTTGGACCCGCGTTCTTTGAGATGACGGGAATTGATTCATCAAGCATTCGAAAAAAAGCCTGCTCAGTGGCCTTGTAGTTAGAGTGTCCGCTTTGAGATTGGTAGGTCGTGAGTTCAAACCCCGGCCGAGTCATACCAAAGACTATAACAATGGGATCTATTACCTCTCTGCTTGGCACTCAGCATCAAGGGTTGGAACAAGGGGATGGGTCAAATGCAGAGGGTAAAATTACCCCACCTAGGGTCTTTGTGACTATCAGTGGTAGTTTATCTTTGAACCGTTGTTGTGCTAGGACCAAACAATCTGATTTGGGGCCAAATTAGACACCGTACCGGCCCCCGGGTTCAGTTCAAAACTTGAGAGACAAACCTTTTTGCGGCATATTCCCAAAAACACAAGAGTGCTCCTGTTGTACAGAAGACCTCGGACCACTGTCAACACATCAGCAGGTCCTTGCATTGACATTTCAACCTCTTTGGGCACCTCACGATTCAATTACGATCAAGATTCATTTGCTACGATTCGATGAAAAATCAATGCATCGTTCATTTATGTATGTTGATGCAGTTTCACATTTCACTAAATAAGAGTTATTCACTTGCAACTAGGGTTGACCCATCCATCCATCCATCCATGTTTTACCGCTTATTCCCTTTGGGGTCGTGGGGGGCGCTGGTGCCTATCTCAGCTACAATCGGGCGGAAAGCGGGGTACAACCTGGACAAGTCGCCACCTCATCGCAGGGCCAACACAGATACACAGACAACATTCACACTCACACACTAGGGACCATTTAGTGTTGCCAATCAACCTAACCCCAGGTGCATGTCTTTGGAAGCGGGAGGAAGTCTGAGTACCCGGACGGAACCCACGCAGTCATGGGGAGAACATGCAAACTCCACACAGAAAGATCAAGAGCCCGGAATTGAACCCAGGACTACTCAGGATCTTCGCATTGTGAGGCAGATGCACTAACCCCTCTCCACCATGCTGCTCTAGGGTTGACCCGAAACCAATATTTTGGTACCAGTAGCAAAATGTATTTCAGTAGTTGTTGATACCTTTCAATACTTCGATACAAAACATGTCATTATTGGCTTTTGTCGGGTTCTAACACTGATGGCATCTATTAAACAAGACAAGACGCAAGGAATTAAACAGACATAATTAAATCTGGCTCAATTGAGGAGAGCGCATACACCTGTACCCTTGTACAACATGCTCTGACGAAAGATTGTACGCCTCCTCTTTTATTTGGACTTTCCCTGATTACATGGGAACAGCTGTTTCTAAGGTAAGGAGGTCTCAAACAGCCATTGCTTTTGATTACAAACAGATCAAAGAAAAGGTTGTACAACAGTTCAAAGATAAGGCCGTTCCTGCTTCCTCTCCACTTTTTAGATCTCGGGTTAAGACAATATCTTTCTGTGGATTAGAATACATCAAAGAAACAGAACACCTTCATGTTGCTTCCCATCCTACGCAGTGGAGATTTACAAGGCTTTTGTTTGGTAGGATCAAAGACAGGTTTTGTCTTCTCACCGAGAACTTATGGCAAAACTAAGTTTTGTGATACCTTGCATAAAATCATTCTGACAGCTTTATTTTAACAAAAAAATCTTGGAGTTCATTAAACATACGTTTCTTATTGCAAGTTTAATAGTGCGCAATCGAAAAAGGCGCATAATTAGCCACGTAACGTGGGTCGACGGTTGTTAGTTTGGACCCGCGTTCCTGGAGATGACCGGAAGTGATTCATCAAACATTCAAAAAAGCCTCCTCAGCGGCCTAGTGGTTAAAGTGTCCGCCCTGAGATCGGTAGGTCGTGAGTTCAAACCCCAACCGAGTCATACCAAAGACTATGAAGATAGGACCCATTACCTCCCTGCTTGGCACTCAGCATCAAGGGTTAGAATTGGGGGTTGAATCCGAGCACCGCTGTTGCTCACTGCTCCCCTCACCTCCCAGGGGGTGATCACGGGTGATGGGTCGAATGCAGAGAATAATTCCACCACACCTAGTGTGTGTGTGACTATCATTGGTACTTTAACTTTAACAGTAAGTAAGTCCGGTAACAGTCGACTAACACATGATACGTTAGCATTAGCTTAGCCATGTCGTTCTATGCAATAATCTTCTCTTTTTTTTTATTTTTATAAACCCTTGAAATACGTCCCTGGACACAGGAGAAGTCTAATTATGACCAATGTAACCACTTGGTAAATTTGTAGTAGTATCGAAACAAGAGAAGAATACGTAAGTATTCCATTTGAACAGAAGTGTAGATGAAATATGTTAAGACAGGAAGTGAGCAGATATTGACAGGAAATGAACAAGTAGATTTTGACAAAATAATAGAATGGAAACGACACAATATGTTACTGCACACATCAGCAGCCAATTATGAGGCTTTGTTTGATTATTTAAGAAACATATGTTTCATGTATCAGAAGAGTTTCTGTACAAATAAATCAAATAATGAAATGTTGTTGTGGTGCCCTTTTATTTTGAAAAGTATCGGAAAGTACTGATACAAATTTATTGGTATCGGGACAACCCTAACCTCTTCTACTGTACTTTATATTTATATATGGTGCTATAAGGCTAAATTCCTCACTCTTTATATTTACATATGGTGCTATAAGGCTAAATTCCTCACTTTATATTTATATATCTTGCTAGAAAGCTAAATTCCTCACTCATTACATTTACAAACCCCGTTTCCATATGAGTTTGGAAATTGTGTTAAATGTAAATATAAACAGAATACAATGATTTGCAAATAATTTTCAACCCATATTCAGTTGAATATGCTACAAAGACAACATATTTGATGTTCAAACTGTTAAACTTTTTTTTTTTTTGCAAATAATCATTAACTTTAGAATTTGATGCCAGCAACACGTGACAAAGAAGTTGGGAAAGGTGGCAATAAATACTGATAAAGTTGGGAATGCTCATCAAACACTTATTTGTAACATACCACGGGTGTGCAGGCTAATTGGGAACAGTTGGGTGCCATGATTGGGTATAAAAACAGCTTCCCAAAAAAATGCTCAGTCTTACACAAGAAAGGATGGGGCGAGGTACACCCCTTTGTCCACAACTGCGTGAGCAAATAGTCAAACAGTTTAAGAACAACGTTTCTCAAAGTGCAATTGCAAGACATTTAGGGATTTCAACATCTATGGTTCACAATATCATCAAAAGGTTCAAAGAATCTGGAGAAATCACTCCACGTAAGCGGCATGAACATAAACCAACATTGAATGAAAATGACCTTCGATCCCTCAAATGGCACTGTATCAAAATACGACATCAATCTCGAAAGGATATCACCACATGGGCTCAGGAACACATCAGAAAACCACTGTTACTAAACACAGTTGGCCGATACATCTGTAAGTGCAAGTTAAAACTCCACTATGCAAAGCGAAAGCCATTTATCAACAACATCCAGAAACGGTGTTGGCTTCTCTGGGCCCGAGATCATCTAAGATGGACTGATGCAAAGTGGAAAAGTGTTCTGTGGTCTGACGAGTCCACATTTCAAATTGTTTTTGGAAATACTCGACATCGTGTCATGCGGACCAAAGGGGAAGCGAACCATCCAAACTGTTATTGAAGCAAAGTTCAAAAGCCATTATTTGTGATGGTATGGGGGTGCATTAGTGCCCAAGGCATGGGTAACTTACACATCTGTGAAGGCACCATTAATGCTGAAAGGTACATACAGGTTTTGGAACAACATATGTTGCAATCTAAGTGCCGTCTTTTTCATGGACGCCCCTGCTTATTTCAGCAACACAATGCCAAGCCACAATCAGCACGTGTTACAACAGCGTGGCTTCGTAAAAAAAATAAAAAATAAAAATAGAAAATCCGTCTTAGCCTGGGCCCTGGAGAGGGGGTCCAGACTGAGGCCAAGGGAAAAAACAACTCACAGCCATAGTACACATCCCTCTTACATGTGTGTAAGAGGGAAACATCAAACATCAAAAAACACAAAGGACATAAAAGACATTAAAGCAGCTGACACAACCAGCCACTTCTACATACAGCTATGAACCAACTATGGACTCCGAAGACAACAAGCAAAGAGAAGGGAAGTGTGAAAAAAAAAAGTGAACCCGCACGGGACTTGAACTGAAGTCAAAGTTTGACAGGGGAAATGTTATCCAGGTGCAGACCGCACATTGTAAACCGTACCACACCACTACGTGTTCTCAGCTGCACATTGCGGCGAAACGGCCCCGCCAGACGGGCACCGGTGCGTTCCATCTGCCCCCCCCTCCTTTGCCCGGCCCCATTATTAACACGCGTCCTGAGTGACGGCGTACAATACGAAGACGGCTTTTAAAGCACGTGTGTTCACAGCTGGAACGGACGTCTCAACAGCGGTCTCGGATGACCACTCGCGATCGGATCCGGCTCCGTGCAAATAAACAGGACTGGAGGCCGCGATGCACTTCACGTGCCTCCGCATTTAAATACCAGGAAATCAAAACCTGTAAAATAAACCAGACGTTTTATGCGCTTTGATATTTTAGCATAAGCTGTGGAAAAAAGAAAAAAAAGTGTAAATCCGCGTTTTCTCCGTTGCTGTTTTTGCTGTTTTATTACAACACATAGCTCTCTATTCCACCTCTTGTGGTCGGCATCGAGTAATACTCGTATTCCTGACTTCTCGGGACGTTTTATGGAGCAGAACAATCACAAGGGTGCCGACCAAGCAGAGAGAACCAACTGCGTGGTTCCACTGAACGCCGCATGGGCCACTTCCAGCGCTAAATATAGACCAAGTGCTTCGTGTCCGTACTCCAAACATGACCAAAAAAAGCCGTCTGCCAGGAGTCAATATTTGTACATGAACGCTAAAGCTCCGGCTAATTACCAGAATGGTACAACTTCAACTTATGAGCTCGATTTGGTTCTCG
Organism: Nerophis ophidion; assembly: GCF_033978795.1. Taxonomy (NCBI): domain Eukaryota; kingdom Metazoa; phylum Chordata; class Actinopteri; order Syngnathiformes; family Syngnathidae; genus Nerophis; species Nerophis ophidion. Next base: position 29,983,315 of record NC_084631.1, on the reverse strand, counting down.
AAACGATCCAATCTCAAATCAACGGTGCTTATTGCAATCGACATAAAACGCCATTTTAAAATGCCTTTCAAAAAAAGAAACACACTTAGACAAGAAAAAACTATTTGAAAAAAAAATACACTCGTATGTTGATGGACATATATACATACATACATACATACATACATACATGTATACATACATATACTGTACATATATATATATATATATATATATATATATATATATATATATATATATATACATACATACATACATGTATACATACATATACTGTACATATATATATATATACATACATACATACACGTATGCATACATGTACGTATACATATATATACATATATATGTATATATATATATATACTGTGCATGTATACATACATATATACACATACATGTACAAACCCTGTTTCCATGTGAGTTGTGAAATTGTGTTAGATGTAAAAAATAAACTAAATACAATGATTTGCAAATCCTTTTCAACCCATATTTAGTTGAATGCAATACAAAGACAATATATTTAATGTTCAAACTCATAAGCTTTCTTTTTTTTTTGCAAATAATCATTAACTTAGAATTTCATATCTGCAACACGTGCCAAAGTAGTTGGGAAAGGGCATGTTCACCACTGTGTTTCATCACCTTTTCTTTCAACAACACTCAATAAACGTTTGGGAACTAAGGACACACATTTTTGAAGCTTTTCAGGAGGAATTCGTTCCCATTCTTGTTTTATGTACAGCTTAAAGGGGAACATTATCACCAGACCTATTTAAGCGTCAATATATACCTTGATGTTGCAGAAAAAAGACCATGTATTTTTTTAACCGATTTCCGAACTCTAAATAGGTGAATTTTGGCGTATTCAACGCCTTTCTGTTTATCGCTCTGTGGCGATGACGCCAGAATGTGACGTCACCGAGGTAATACACCCGCCATTTTCATTTTCAACACATTGCAAACACCGGGTCTCAGCTCTGTTATTTTCCGTTTTTTCGACTATTTTTTGGAACCTTGGAGACATCATGCCTCGTCGGTGTGTTGTCGGAGGGTGTAACAACGCCAACAGGGAGGGATTCAAGTTTCACCACTGGCCCCAAGATGCAAAAGTGTCTGCCGCCAGACCCCCATTGAATGTGCCGGAGTGTCTCCACATTTTACCGGCGATGACAGACATGGCACAGAGATGTATGGATAACCTGCAGATACATTTGCAACGATAAAATCAACGAAATCACAAAGGTGAGTTTTGTTGATGTTGTTGACTTATGTGCTAATCAGATATATTTGGTTGCGGCGTGACTGCCAGCTAATCGATGCTAACATGCTACGCTAATCAATGCAAACATGCTATTTACCGGCGGTGCTAAAGCAGACATGGCACAGAGATGTATGGATAACCTGCAGATGCATTTTCAATTATATTACGTTTTCTTCCACCCACATTTAATGCGAAAAAAACACTTAACAATCGAAGGATTTAAGTTGCTCCAGTGTCACAAGATGCGAAAGTCCTGATCGTTTGGTCCGCACATTTTACCGGCGATGCTAACGCAGCTATTCGGCCATGCTATGGCTATGAATAGCGTCAATAGCTTTTCGCTCAATAGCTTCAGTTTCTTCTTCAATACTTTCATTCTCCAACCATCCGTTTCAATACATGCGTAATCTGTTGAATCGCTTAAACCGCTGAAATCCGAGTCTGAATCCGACCTATTGTTGCTATATCTTGCTGTGCTATTCGCCATTGTTTGTTTGTATTGGCAGCACTGTGTGACGTCACAGGAAAATGAACAGTGTCTTCGCACAGAGCGAAAAAAAGGCACTTTAAAGCTTTTTTTAGCGATTTTCCGGGACCGGTAAAATTTTGAAAAAAACTTCAAAAAATACAACAAGCCACTGAGAACTGATTTTTGTTGCTTTTAACCCTTTTGAAATTGTGATAATGTTCCCCTTTAAGTTGTTCAACATTCCGGAGTCTCTGTTGTGGTATTTTAGGCTACATAATGCGCCACACATTTTCAATGGGAGACAGGCGAGCCAGTCTAGTACCCACACTCTTTTACTATGAAGCCACGCTGTTGTAACAAGTGACTTGGCATTGTCTTGTTAAAATAAGCAGGGGCGTCCATGATAAGGTTGCTTGGGTGGCAACATATGTAACTCCAAAACCTGTATGGACCATTCAGCATTAATGGTGCCATCACAGATGTGTAAGTTACCCATGCCTTGGGCACTAATGCACCCCCATACCATCACAGATGCTGGCTTTTGAACTTTGCACCTAAAACAGTCCTGATAGTTCTTTTCCTCTTTGGTCCGGAGGACACGACGTTCACTGTTTCCAAAAAAGATTTGAAATTTGGACTCGTCAGACCACAGAACACTTCCACTTTGCATCAGTCCATCATGGATGAGCTTGGGCTTGGGTGTCGTTAATAAATGGCTTTGGCTGTGCATAGTAGTTTTAACTTGCACTTACAGATGTAGCGACAAACTGTAGTTACTGACAGTGGTTTTATGAAGTGTTCCTGAGCCCATGTGGTGATATCCTTTACACACCAATGTCGCTTTTTGATGCAGTACCGCCTGAGGGAACGAAGGTCCATTATATCATCGCTTACGTGCAGTGATTTCTCCAGATTCTCTGAACCTTTTGATGGTATTACAGACCATAGATGGTAAAATTTCTAAATTTCTTGCAATAGCCCGTTGACAAATGTTGTTCTAAAAATTTTTGATGATTTGCTCAGGCATTTGTTCACAAAGTGGTGACCGTTTCCCTATCTTTGTTTGTGAATGACTGAGCATTTCATGGAAGCTGTTTTTATACCCAATCATGGCACCCACATGTTCCCAATTAGCCTGCACACCTGTGGGATGTTCCAGATAAGTGTTTCAGGAACATTCCTCAACTTTATCAGTATTTATTGCCACCTTTCCCAACTTCTTTGTCACGTGTTGCTGGCATCAAATTCTAAAGTTAATGATTATTTGCACACAATAAAAAGTGTTTGTCTTTGTAGCATATTCAACTGAATATGTACGTACACATACATGTATGTATGTATACATACATGTATGTATACATACTGGTCATGTATGCACACATTATGTATATATACATGTGTGTATATATATATATATATATATATATATATATACACATATATATATTCACATATGTATATATATATATTCACATACATATATACATACATGTATGTATGTATACATACTGTACATGTATGCATACATTATGTATCTATATATGTATATAAATATATATATATATATATATATATATATACATACATGTACATATGTATATATATATGTATATATATATAAATATATATATATATATATATTCACATACATATATACATACATGTATGCATACATACATACATAAATACATACATACGCCATTAGCATGTCAGTTGCAATAGCAATCAGTGGGCTCGTTGCCAGCCAGCAATTAGCTCGCCAGATGCTAGCTCAGGGTTAACGTGCTCGTTGTCCGCTAGCATCGTGACTGGCAGTTTCCAGCTAATGACTAGTGCGCTTCATGTCAGCTCACGATTAGCACGCCTGTTGCCAGATAGCAATTAGCATGGTAGTTGTGAACTAAGAACTAGTGTGCCAGTTTCAAGTTAAAGATGAACGGGCCAGTTGCCAGCCAACAATTAGCTCGCCAGATGATAGCTAGTGGTTAGTGCGCTAGCAATTAGCCGGGGTATACTGTGTTATTTGAATATAAGGCTACGTACAGTATTGCACGATGACGTGGTATCTTTTTGGTACATGATGTAATGATAAGTGTGACCAGTAGATGGCAGTCAAACATAAGAGATACGTGTAGACTGCAGTATAATGGCAATATGACTCAAGTAAACAACACCATCATTTTATATGTTCCATTGATACTGTAGAACAGGGGTAGGGAACTTATGGCTCTAGAGCCAGATGTGGCTCTTTTGATGACGGCATCTGGCTCTCGGATAAATCTGAGCTGACATTGCTTATCATGATAAGTAATGAATAATTCCACTTGTAATCATAGTGTTAAAAATAACATTCAAAATATAAAACATTCTCATGTAATTTTATGTTCAAGAAGTTACGTTAATGGTAAGAAGTAATTTATTTATTATTGGTTAGTGTTGGGCTTGCCCTCCTGGGGGTTCTTCAGACCACCAAACACCGACATGAGAGCCTGTTTTAGGGTAAAATATTGTGGGTTTTTTTCAATTAGTCGCTCAGTTGCTTTCCAGCAATTGTCTTTTTCTCTTTCGTCCTCACTCACGCTCTGGCTCCAGCCCCAACCCTGTCTCTCCTCCTGGCTGCTGCTTATAATAGAGCGACAGGTGATTAGATAAAAAGGCCCAGGTGGACCATCTACGCACCTGTCACTGATTTCGAGGCCGGTCCTGGCAACATCCCGCTTTGCTGAAGGCCCGCAGGCCACGCCCCCTCCACAGTTTGCTTCAGAATAACAATGTTATTACAAAGAATAAGAGACCTATTATACTCTGGAAATGTTGGTCTTACTTAAAAATGCACGCGTTTAGTTGTGTTCAGTGTTAAAAAAAATATTATATGGCTCTTAGGGAAATACATTTTAAAATATTTTGCTTCTTGGCTCTCTCAGCAGAAAAGGTTCCCGACCCCTGCTGTAGAACATTACACACGGCACTGGGTTTCTTTTTAAAACTGGTCCTAAGACACTGGAACAGAGGCACAATTCGGTAACTCAGGCTAACGAAGGCCTAATATCAGAGTGCAATCAGGCGTGGGAGTGTAGCTCTACACCAGAAGGAACGTTCGAAGCAGATCTGGCATGCCATGTCCTGGGCAGAATGGAATTAGGAACTAAACCAGACCATGACCCGCATAAGAGTTGAGGTTCTGGACAGTGAGTGTCTGGAGGATGTGTATTTTGGTCTAACTCACTCTTAGGCCTCGAACATTCGACTCTCATACTGGGGGTCCCAGATCTGAAAGCAGGGACTGTACCAGGTGGGTTCCATAAATTGAATCTATTCCTTCTCCACAGAAGGGTAAACATTTGCCAAACCACGCACCTCTACCTCGTTGTACCACGATAAGTACCACAAGTCTCGTTCGTTACCAGTCACTTCATTCAGGTCCTGAAATTGGCACCTCGACATCATCTCTGGTTTAGGTTCCTGGAGGAAACAGCCCTCTGAAAAACTGCCGAAAGGCAAACAATGGTGCCCTTGAAATTCTGTTTTGAATGTAATGATATCTAGATTAAAGACAATATTGTTTTTGGCGCATGGAAGCCAATCATGATTTCCCTCGCCCATGCATCATCCTGAGGCTTCCTGCTGGGGGTTTTCGGGAGAGGGGGGGGGGGGGGGGGGGGGGTGGAGTCAGTCATTAAAATGTTGGGGAGAAATACACCTGGGGAAGCCAAACATACAAAACCCAAAACCAGTGAAGTTGGCACGGAATGCAATTATTTGCAAATCAAGTTCAACCTCCAGTATATTCAACTGAACAGACTGCAAAGACCATGTACTTAATGTTCGAACTGGAAAACCTTGGTATTTATTCAAAAAATACTAGCTCTTTTAAAATGTGATGCCTGCAACATGTTTCAAAAAAGCTGGCACAAGTGGCAAACAAGACTGAGAACGTTGAGGAATGCTCATCAAACACTTATTTGGAACATCCCACAGGAGGACAGACTAATTGGGAACATGATTGGGTATAAAATCAGCTTCTGTGAAATGCTCAGTCATTCACAAACAAGGATGCGGCGAATGTCAACAAACCCGTGAGCAAAATGTCGAAATGTTTAAGAACAACATTTCTCAACGAGCGATTGCAAGGAATTTAGGGATTTCCCCATCTACTGTCCGTGATATCATCAAAAGGTTCGGAGAATCTGGAGAATCACTGCAGGTAAGCAATGGTATTTCGGACCTTCGATTCCTCAGGTGCTACTGCATCAAAAACCGACATCAGTGTGTAAAGGATATCACCACATGGGCTCAGGAACACTTCAGAAAACCACTCTAAGTAACTTGGTTGGTCGCTACATCTGTAAGTGCAAGTTAAAACTCTACTATGCAGAGCAAAAGCCATTTCTCAACAACACCCGAAAACAAAGCCGGCTTTGCTGGGCCCGTACTAATCTAAGATGGACTGATGAAAGAGGAAAAGTGTTCTGTGGTCTGACGAGTCCACATTTCAAATTGTTTTTGGAAACTGTGGATGTCGTGTCCTCCGGAGCAAAGAGGAAAAGAACCATCCGGATTGTTCTAGGCGCAGAGACCAAAAGCCAGCATCTGTGACGGTATGGGGGTGTATTAGTGCCCAAGGTGTGGGTAACTTACACATTTGTGAAGGCACCATTAATGCTGAAAGGTACATACAGGTTTTGGAGCAACATATGTTGCCATCCAAGCAACGTTATCATGGACGCCCCTGCTTATTTCAGCAAGACAATGCCAAGCCACATGTTGCAACAGCGTGGCTTCGTAGTAAAAGAGTGCGGGTATTCGACTCTCCCATTGAAATTGTGTTGCACAATTTGAAGCCTAAAATACCACAATACCACTGTTGAACAACTTAAGCTGTAATTTGTGAACAAATGCATGAGCAAATTGTCGAACAGTTTAAGAACATTTTTCAACGAGCTATTGCAAGCAAATTAGGGATTTAACCATCTACTGTCCGTAATGTCGTCAAAAGGTTCAGAGAATCTGGAGAATCACTGCAGGTAAGCAATGGTATTTCGGACCTTCGATTCCTCAGGTGCTACTGCACCAAAAACCGACATCAGTGTGTAAAGGATATCACCACATGGGCTCAGGAACACTTCAGAAAACCACTCTAAGTAACTTGGTTGGTCGCTACATCTGTAAGTGCAAGTTAAAACTCTACTATGCAGAGCAAAAGCCATTTCTCAACAACAGCCGAAAACAAAGCCGGCTTTGCTGGGCCCGTACTAATCTAAGATGGACTGATGCAAAGTGGTAAAGTGTTCTGTGGTCTGACGAGTCCACATTTCAAATTGTTTTTGGAAACTGTGGATGCCGTGTCCTCCGGAGCAAAGAGGAAAAGAACGATCCGGATTGTTCTAGGCGCAGAGTCCAAAAGCCAGCATCTGTGACGGTATGGGGGTGTATTAGTGCCCAAGGTGTGAGTAACTTACACATTTGTGAAGGCACCATTAATGCTGAAATGCACATACAGGTTTTGGAGCAACATATGTTGCCATCCAAGCAACGTTATCATGGACGCCCCTGCTTATTTCAGCAAGACAATGCCAAGCCACATGTTACAACAGCGTGGCTTCGTAGTAAAAGAGTGCGGGTACTCGACTCTCCCATTGAAATTGTGTTGCACAATTTGAAGCCTAAAATACCACAATACCACTGTTGAACAACTTAAGCTGTAATTTGTGAACAAATGCATGAGCAAATTGTCGAACAGTTTAAGAACATTTTTCAACGAGCTATTGCAAGCAAATTAGGGATTTAACCATCTACTGTCCGTAATGTCGTCAAAAGGTTCAGAGAATCTGGAGAATCACTGCAGGTAACCAATGGTATTACGGACCTTCGATTCCTCAGGTGCTACTGCATCAAAAACCGACATCAGTGTGTAAAGGATATAACCACATGGGCTCAGGAACACTTCAGAAAAGCACTCTAAGTAACTTGGTTGGTCGCTACATCTGTAAGTGCAAGTTAAAACTCTACTATGCAGAGCAAAAGCCATTTCTCAACAACACCCGAAAACAAAGCCGGCTTTGCTGGGCCTGGACTAATCTAAGATGGACTGATGAAAGAGGAAAAGTGTTCTGTGGTCTGACGAGTCCACATTTCAAATTGTTTTTGGAAACTGTGGATGTCGTGTCCTCCGGAGCAAAGAGGAAAAGAACCATTTGGATTGTTCTAGGCGCAGAGTCCAAAAGCCAGCATCTGTGACGGTCTAGGAGTGTATTAGTGCCCAAGGTGTGGGTAACTTACACATTTGCGAAGGCACCATTAATGCTGAAATGTACATACAGGATTTGGAGCAACATATGTTGCCATCCAAGCAACTTTATCATGGACGCCCCTGCTTATTTCAGCACGCCAAGTGCTACAACAGCGTGGCTCCATAGTAAAAGAGTGCAGGTACTCGACTGGCCTGCCTGTAGTCTTGACATGTCTCCAATTGAAAATGTGTGGCGCAATATGAAGCCTAAAATACCACAACGGAGACCCCGGACTGTTGAACAACTTAAGCTGTACATCAAGCAAGAATGGGAACCTGAAACGCTTCCAAAATTGGTCTCCTGAGTGTTGTTAAAAGGAAAGGCCAAGTAACACAGTGGTAAAAATGCCCCTGTGCCAACTTTTTTGCAATGTGTTGCTGCCATTAAATTCAAAGTTAATGATTATTTGCAAAGAAAATTAAGTTTTCCATTTCGAACGTTAAGTATCTTGTCTTGCAGTCTATTCAATTGAAGTTGAAAAGGATTTACAAATCATTGCATTCTGTTTTTATTTACGAATCACATTAATGTGCCAACTTCACTGGTTTTGGGTTTTGTACAACACGTTTCCGAGGTGAATTCCTAATTGGAGGCAAACATACCATGACTTGGGTATTAAAACCGCAATCTTATATCCCGTCTGTCCGAGTCGCCAATAAACGGAGCAAAAAACCAACACGGGTCGGGGGCCAGCTCCCAATCCTCTCAGACTTCCCCATCCTGTCTGTGGCACTGTTGATCCTGCAGAAGCACATCCACACACACACAAAAAAAGAGTGGTTTTATCTTACCAAAACACCAGTAATTTCTGGAAAACAATGGCGCCGTGACACTTTTAGCACCTGCGAGTGTTTAACGGGGGCCGTGATTTAAGGGACGGCTTACTGGTACTCCAGGCTACTTTTGCAACAAGGTGAAAAGTTGTCTCCCCCCCTCGTGTGTCCTCACCCCCCCGCCTGGATAACAGCGAGCGCATAGGGTAATCTGCCGGGGCCAGAGTGCGGGGTTATGCATGGGCTCACGTTGAGGCCGGCCTAATCACCTTTCGGATCAGCCGGGAGAACAGAGGAGACCGCACCTTTTATCCCAAACCAAAGTCAACAAGGCGGGATTCCTGGGAAGCATTGCAGACATTCTTGAAAGCAGAAAAAGGAGGGGAAGAAAAGAACAGAGTCATTGACCCTTCTCTGGCAAATTTAAGCGAAAACACGAGAGAGAGGGGCTTGTTACGGCGGGACACATGGCAACCCCCAAAATCCAGTACCTCGGACTCGAACGGGCTCCAGAGAGCTGCCTCCGGTTTTGTGTCGGGCCCAGACTTTCAGTGTTGACCCGAGGTAATAAATTACTCCCCTCGCCTGGTGCTGTTTGCACAGATGGACCACCTCCTTTGGACCTGGCCACCCTTTTGCTGGTGCTATTTCCTTTTCTCCCAAGTTAGCCGGAGCTATCGCATGCTACACAAACAGTGTCACTCAATGAAGACGCCAAGCACAGCAAAGCTCCCGTGTGCGAGTGTCGACCTACCACTTTATTTTACCCATTAAGAATTAGGTAAGTCACTTCAGCCACACTGTTTACTGGAAGTCCACATCTGCCACTGTTTACTGGGTTTTTCCTGAGAAGAGGTTATACACCATATTGCCAAAAGTATTTTGGCCACCTATCCAAATGATGAGAATCTGGTGTTCCAATCACTTGACCTGGTGTATCAAATTAAGCACTCAGGCATGGAGACTGTTTCTACAAATATTTGGGAAAAATGGGCCGCTCTCAGTGATTTCCACCTGTGCAGCAAATCCAGTCGTGAAATCCCCTCGCTCCTAAATATTCCAAAGTCAACTTTATTACAAGAAAATTGAAGATTTCGGGAACAACAGCAACTCAGCCACCAAGTGGTAAGCCACGCAAACTACCAGAGAGAGATCAGCGCATAGTGCAAAGACTTTCTGCGCAGTCTGTTGCTGCTGGGACTCCAAACTTCACGTGACCTTCCGAATTAACCCACGTACAGTAGGCAGAGAGCTTCATGGAATGGGGTTTCCATGGCCGAGCAGCTGCATCTAAGCCGTACGTCACCAAGTCCAATGCAAAGCATGGCATGTGGAGGTGTAAAGCACGTCGCCACCGGACTCTAGAGCAGTGGAGACGCCTTGTCTGGAGTGATGACGCATGCTTTTCCATTTGGCAATCGTGAAATTCCCTCGCTCATAATATTCCAATGTCAACTTTATTATAAGTGAAGAGTTCGGGAACAACAGCAACTCAGCCACCAAGTGGTAAGCCACGTAAACTAACAAAGAGAGATCAGCGCATAGTGCAAAGACTTTCTGCGCAGTCTGTTGCTGCTGGGACTCCAAACTTCACGTGACCTTCCGAATTAACCCACGCACAGTAGGCAGAGAGCTTCATGGAATGGGGTTTCCATGGCCGAGCAGCTGAATCTAAGCCGTACGTCACCAAGTCCAATGCAAAGCATGGCATGTGGAGGTGTAAAGCACGTTGCCACCGGACTCTAGAGCAGTGGAGACGCCTTGTCTGGAGAGATGACGCACGCTTTTCCATTTGGCAATCGTGAAATTCCCTCGCTCATAATATTCCAATGTCAACTTTATTATAAGTGAAGAGTTCGGGAAAAACAGCAACTCAGCCACCAAGTGGTAAACCACATAAACTAACAAAGAGAGATCAGCGCATAGTGCTAAGACTTTCTGCGCAGTCTGTTGCTGCTGGGACTCCAAAATTCACGTGACCTTCCAATTAGCCCACGTACAGTACGCAGAGAGCTTCATGGAATGGGGTTTCCATGGCCGAGCAGCTGAATCTAAGCCGTACGTCACCAGGTCCAATGCAAAGAGTGGGAGGCAGTGGCGTAAAGCACGTCGCTACCGGACTCTAGAGCAGTGGGGACGCCTTCTCCGGACTGATGAATCACACTTTTCCATCTGGCAAAAAAGATAGACCAGTCTGGGTTTGGAGGTTGCCAGGAGAATGCTAAATTTCGGACTGCATTGTGCCGAGTGTGAAATTTGGTGGAGGAGGAATTATGGTTTTTCAGGAGTTGGGCTTGGCCCCTTAGTTCCAGTGGAAGGAACTTTAAATGCTCCGGGCTACAAAAACATTTTGGACAACTCCATGGGATGGCACTTCAAGTTCATATGTGAGTAAAGGCAGGTGGCCAAATACTTTTGGCATCATAGTGTACAGTGGGGCAAAAAAGTATTTAGTCAGCCACCGATTGTGCAAGTTCTCCCACTTAAAATGATGACAGAGGTCTGTAATTTTCATCATAGGTACACTTCAACTGTGAGAGACAGAATGTGAAAAAAAAATCCAGTAATTCACATTGTAGGAATTTTAAAGAATTTATTTGTAAATTATGGTGGAAAATAAGAATTTGGTCAACCATTCAAAGCTCTCACTGATGGAAGGAGGTTTTGGCTCAAAATCTCACGATACATGGCCCCATTCATTCTTTCCTGTACACGGATCAATTGTCCTGTCCCCTTAGCAGAAAAACAGCCCCAAAGCATGATGTTTCCACCCCCATGCTTCACAGTAGGTGTGGTGTTCTTGGAATGCAACTCCGTATTATTCTTCCTCCAAACACGACGAGTTGAGTTTGTACCAAAATGGATAAATGGATGATACAGCAGAGGATTGGGAGAATGTCATGTGGTCAGATGAAAACAAAATAGAACTTTGTTGCATCACCTTTTCTTTTGACAACACTCAATAAATGTTTGGGAACTGAGGAAACTAACTGTTGAAGCTTTAGAAGTGGAATTCTTTCCCATTCTTGTTTTATTTAGAGCTTCAGTTGTTCAACAGTCCAGGGTCTCCGCTGCCGTATTTTACACTTTATAATGCGCCACACATTTTCGATGGGAGACAGGTCTGGACTGCAGGCGGGCCAGGAAAGTACCTGCACTCTTTTTTTCACGAAGCCACGCTGTTGTAACACATGCTGAATGTGGCTTGGCATTGTCTTGCTGAAATAAGCAGGGGCGTCCATGAAAAAGGCGGCGCTTAGATGGCAGCATGTGTTGTTCCAAAACCTGTATGTACCTTTCAGCATTAATGGTGCCTTCACAGATGTGTAAGTTACCCATGCCTTGGGCCCTAATGCACCCCCATACCATCACAGACGCTGGCTTTTGAACTTTGCGTCGATAACAGTCTGGATGGTCCGCTTCCCCTTTGGCCCGGGTGACACTACATGGAATATTTCCCAAAAAAGTTTGAAATGTGGACTCGTCAGTCCACAGAACACTTTTCCACTTTGCATCAGTCCATCTTAGATGATCTCGGGCCAAGAAAACCGGCGGCGTTTCTGGAAGTTGTTGATAAATTACTTCCGCTTTGCATAGTAGAGCTTTATCTTGCACTTACAGATGTAGCGACCAACTGTATTTAGTGACGGTGTTTTTTCTGAAGTGTTCCTTAGTCCATGTGGTGATATCCTTTAGAGCTTGATGTTGGTTTTTGATACAGTGCCGTCTGAGAGATCGAAGGTCACGGTCATTCAATGTTGGTTTCCGGCCATGCCGCTTACGTGAAGTGATTTCTCCAGATTCTCTGAACCTTTAGATGATATTATGGACTGTAGATGTTGAAATCCCTAAATTTCTTGCATTTGCACTTTGAGAAACGTTCTTAAATTGATTGACTATTTGCTCACGCAGTTGTGGACAAAGGGGTGTACCTCGCCCCATCCTTTCTTGTGAAAGACATAGCATTTTTTGGGAAACTGTGGGATGTTCCAAATAAGTGTTTGATGAGTATTTCTCAACTTTATCAGTATTTATTGGCAACTTTCCCAACTTCTTTGTCACGTGTTGCTGGCATCAAATTCTAAAGATAATGATTTGGCCCAAAAAAAAAAATGTTATCAGTATGAACATCAAATATCTTGTCTTTGTAGCATATTCAACTGAATATGGGTTGAAAAGGATTTGCAAATCATTGTATTCCGTTTATATTTACATCCAACACAATTCCCCAACGCATACGAAAACGGAGTTTGTACTCCGTTTTCATGAAAATCAGTACTTTATCTCATGAAGGAACAACAAAAATGAGAGAAACATTTATTTCAATAAAACAGGGCGTAGGAAGCGCAGATATCTTTCAGCGCTTTATTATTGTTTCAGCGAATTGTAAGGATAAGTTACGACGACGGCCTAGTCAATCCGTGGAAAAGATGAATGTTGCAGTGAAGTTATGTTGAGTATTAAAGTAGTCCATCTCTGATTCAAGACACGACTAACAGTCCTGGGGCCAAACCAGCGTGAAACAAGCTGGAAATAGAAGGAACATGAAACATAAAACCCCTCGCATGGTTCTGCATGTTTTAGCACTTTTTGCCTTCCCGATCTGAGTTATGTCTCCGTGCTGCCCACCCTCGTTAATAAAAACAGTCCCAAATTGCCAACATATTTGACTCCCGATAAGTGCCGGGATTGGAGGAAGGCGGCGAGGAATGGAAACAAGGCGGCTGAAAAAAGGAGCAAGGTTGGGATCGGAGACATTCTGGCCGGGTAAGGAATCGGAGGAGAACTTGGCGAGTTCCTTCGTGGCGGGAGCAGCCTGGGATTGGAGGCTGAAGGCAGAGCCAGAGCCCGCAATGTCTAGCCTGAAAGGTTCTCTCATTAGAAAAATTGCAGCACTCATGGGAACCGCGGCGCTGGTCTTAGCCATGGGAACGCTGGGCTTTTTAAAAGGCCGTCGCAGGTATATCATGTTGTCTGGAGTTTGAAGACTTAGCCTTCCCTACTCCACATCCTTCATTTGCTCTTGGTTTTTGGGAACGTGAACATTTCCTCTTACTGTTTGAATGCCTTCCAGAACATCCAGTTATAAGAGTGTTTCAGTAGTGTATGTGAGAGCATTTCAGGAGTGTATGTAAGAGCATTTCAGTAGTGTACATGAGAGCATTTCAGGAGTGTATGTGAGAGCATTTCAGTCGTGTATGTCGGAGGTATTTCTGAATAATGTCCCTAACAGCCCTTCATACACATATATGTATATATGCATACAAACATATGTATATATGCATACAAACATATGTATATATACATACAAACATATGTATATATACATCTATATATATACATACACATATATATAATTAGCGCATGCTTAGTATTACCGCCTGGTCAAACTCGTGGCGTCACGAGTGACACTTCCCCTGTAATCATTTTCAAAATGGAGGAGGCTGATTTCAATTCAGGTAATTTAAAATCGCATAAAGGGAAGAAGATTAAGAGCTATTCAGTAGGATTTAAGGTCCAAGCTTACATCACACCCAATTTTTTTACTGGATGCCTTTGGTAAGTGCCGGAGTGAGAAGAGGTTTTAAAATAATTAGCGCCCCGGCGGCAATTCAAGGAAATATGGTATATATATTAAAGTTAAAGTACCAATGACTGTCACACACACACTAGCTGTGGCAAAATTATTCTCTGCATTTTTATGTATATATACTGTACATACACACACATATATATATACATAAGTATATATATATATATATATATATATATATATTTATTCATATACATAAATATATATATACATAAGTATATATATATATATATATATATTTATATACATAAATATATATATACATAAATATATATATATATACGCATACACATGTATATATACATATATACATAATTGTATACATAAATATATACATATATATAAACGTATGCATATACATATATATATACATATATATACATATACATACACATATACATACATATACATATACATATATATATATACATATATACATATATACACATATATATATATATATATACATATATACACATATACACATATATATATATATATATACATATATACACATATATATATATATATATATATATATATATATATATATATATATATATATATACACAGTATATATATATATATATATATATATATATATATATATACTTAATTTTGACATGCCTGTAAATCCATTTTATGTTTGATCATGGTATGTTTTGTTTTTTGGACTCTTTTTTCCCTTTTTGCACTTCCTGGTTATATTTTGGTTTTCATAATTACGCATTAGTTTCTACCTGGTCTCCAAGTCACGCCCCTGCCCTCAACCCGACATCTATTTCTCCTCACAATAGCCACTATTTAAGTCATTTGTTTTCTGTTCCTCGGCCTGGGAACTTTGGATTCTATTTGCTGCTTATGCTTGTGTACTGCTTGCTACATGCAGCTCCTACCTTCATGCCATGCTATTCGGTTTTGTCCACATCAAGTAAGTTTTTGTTATTGAAGCCATTGTGCTAGTTTTGTTTATAGTTCATTATTCATGCCATCGAGCAAGTGTTTTTGTATCATGTTGTATTTTGTAGTCTAGTATTCGTACCTCCTTGTAGCGCCCTTTGTTTGCTTTTTTATTATTATAGTATATACAAAAATTTAAATATTTACCTGAATTCACGCGACGCTCGTTACAAATTCCCTCTGCATCGAAGAAGCAAACCTAATCCAAGTCATAGTCCTGACAAATTTAGGCCACAAATTTGTAGAAAATGCTTTAAATATTGTATATGTCAAAAGACAAATCTTCCATATTTGCCTGTATTTACTTTGTATCGTAACGATACCAAAAGTCTCAGGGGGAAAACTTGATTGTTGACATAAT
The DNA here is from genome assembly GCF_033978795.1 of Nerophis ophidion. NCBI lineage: Eukaryota > Metazoa > Chordata > Actinopteri > Syngnathiformes > Syngnathidae > Nerophis > Nerophis ophidion. The sequence continues at coordinate 29,967,605 of NC_084631.1, read as the reverse complement.
ACGACATTCATATTGTAACACCCTTGTTTATCTGCCAAATTTTTGCGAAGTAGGAACTCATTGAGCGGCAGGCCAAATAATCACCTGATTAGACATTCAAACACAGTGTTACTGTTCAAACTGAGTGTAATGTTAGCGGACAAAAATATGACATAAATGTGTAATAAAAAAGCTCAGAATTGTTTTTCATGAATACTTAGGCTTACTGCGCTACTGTATATTAACATTTGGTCATTATGGTGGTTTTCTGAGGTGCTAAACTGAGCCAATCAGTGGCCACAATGTTGAACTGTGTGATCTGATTAGTTTATTCCTCATACTATAGTAGTATTTAAATGACTAGTTCATTAATCCAGATTTTTTTGCGTGAAAATGCTTTATTTTGGCCACAAATATGGAGAAAAAAACCCTCAAAACTGGGTAAGAGTGCATTTTAAAACAGGCTTGAAACACTCAAAACATGAAGGTCTAAAAAAAGACACAGGTGTTTCTGGAGTGGCTCCAGTCCTGTGTGGCTTTCAAAGCAGGCTCACGCTTTATTTTGATAAACTTCTCCAGATCGGTTTATGTTTTCAGGCCTCGCCAACAGCTTGTTGGGATTAACTCAAGGTGGCGGCGGTTGTGCAACCAAAACACCGCAGGTGAAGACGGGAGTCCGGGCGACACTCCCTTGAATGGGGAATCTGTTCCAAGGGCGAGCGTGGTCACTCACGCCATCAGCATGGCCGCTGTTTCCAGTGTTATACTTAAAAAAACACGAAAGGTCAGGAGCGTCTTTGTCATCCCATAAATATTCAGCCCAAAAATTTCCAACCTCGGCCTCACGTCCTCACCTCCCTGCGTGGAAAACCTGAAGATGGATTTACGTCTTTGCTAATAACTTTAGAAAAATAATCACCTTTTCTGTTTGGAAAATGAATGGACTTCTATATTTATACGTTTCGTGCACTGGAAACTCTTAATACATTACTTTTAGCTTTAAAAAACAAAACAAAAAACAGGCATGTTTTAAAGATTTTAATGCAAATATATTTCTTTAAATATACAATTTGACACAGAAGCAAAAATCAATTTCTTTAGGTTTTAATATTTTTATGGTTAAAAATTATCAGGTTAAAACGGTGTGTGAATATTTGTCTCTTTTGATATCGGAGCCTCAAGTAATGGTCGATACCAATATTTTTTTTAAACAATGTCACCACGAATCATTCATACTTTTATTATTTTGGATTGTGGAGTTTAAAAAATTTTTTTGATCAAGTGAAATGACTCAACAAGGAACAACGTGCGGTCCGAAAAACACTGACCTATTTATTAGTCACCGTCTGAAATGGACCTATGCTGTCTAAGTTAAAGAGGAGTGGCAATTTTTTTTGGGGGGGGGGCGCAAATGGTGGCCACGATAATTCACTAAATTAAGCTCACGAGGCAGTGAGCTGAATGATGTGGTCACGTTTGTTACTGGATACTTTCTAATACTGCCTTGTGCAACTAAAATGATTTGATGTACGGTATATACGTACATATACATATATACACACATCACATGGACAAAGATAAGACCTTCTGGAGGAAAGTTCTGTGGTCGGATGTAACAAAAATTGAGCTGTTTGGCCAAAATACCCAGCAATGTGTTCGGAGGAGAAAAGGTGAGGCCTTTAATTCCAGGAACACCATGTCTACTGTCAAGCAAGGTGGTGGTAATCTTATGCTCAGGGCCTGTTTTGCTGCCAATGGAACTGGTGCTTTACAGAGAGTAAATGGGACAATAAAAAAGGAGGACTACCTCCAAATTCTAAAGGACAAACTAAAATCATCTGCCCGGAGGTTGGGTCTTGGGCGCAGTTGGGTGTTCCAACAGGAAAATGACCCCAAACACACGTTAAAGGTGGTAAAGGAATGGCAAAATCAGGCTAGAATTAAGGTTTCAGAATGGCCTTCCCAAAGTTCTGACTTAAATGTGTGGACAATGCTGAAGAAACAAGTCCATGTCAGAAAACCAACACATTTAGCTGGACTGCACCAATTTTGTCAAGAGGAGTGGTCAAAAGTTCAACCAGAAGCTTGCGGATGGCTGCCAAAAGCGCCTTATTGCAGTGAAACTTGCCAAGGGACGTGTAACCAAATATTAACATTGCTGTATGTATACTTTTGACCCAGCATATTTGCTCACATTTTCAGTAGACCTATAATAAATTCATTATAAAAAAAACTACTTCATGAATGTTTTTTTGGAACCAACAAGTGTGTGCTCCAATCCCTCTATCACAAAAAAATAGAGTTGTAGAAATTATTGGAAACTCAAGAGAGCCACGACATTATGTTCTTTAGAAGTGTATGTACACTTTTGATCCTGACTGTATGTGTGTATATACTGTATACACCTGTGTCTATGTATACATTTGTGTATATATATATATATATATATATATATATATATATATATATATATATATATATATATATATATACATACATATATATAACTTTTGATCCTGACTGTATGTGTGTATATACTGTATACACGTGTGTCTATGTATACATTTGTGTATATATACTATATACATGGTGGTACAGGGGTTAGTGCAGGGGTCAGCAACCTTTTTGAAACCAACGTCCCACTGGGTTTGAATTTTTCCTTGCCCTTATGTGGGCCTACCGAGGATGTGTAGTGGTTTGTGCAGCCCTTTGAGACACTAGTGATTTAGGGCTATATAAGTAAACATTGATTGATTGATTGATTGATATATATATATATATATATATATATATATATATATACATACATATATATAACTTTTGATCCTGACTGTATGTGTATATACTGTATACACGTGTGTCTATGTATACATTTGTGTATATATGTATATATACTATATATATATACATATATATATATACATATATATATATACTATATTTATATATATATATATATATATACACATATACTATATATATATATATATATATATATATATATATATATATATATATATATATATATATATATATATATATATGTGTGTATGTACACATATACAGTGGGGCAAAAAGTATTTAGTCAGCCACTGATTGTGCAAGTTCTCCCACTTAAAATGATGACAGAGGTCTGTATTTTCATCATAGGTACACTTCAACTGTGAGAGACAGAATGTGAAAAAAAAATCCAGGAATTCACATTGTAGGAATTTTAAATAATTTGTTTGTAAATTATGGTGGAAAATAAGTATCTGGTCAACCATTCAAAGCTCTCACTGATGGAAGGAGGTTTTGGCTCAAAATCTCACGATACATGGCCCCATTCATTCTTTCCTTAATACGGCTCAATCGTCTTGTCCCCTTAGCAGAAAAACAGCCCCAAAGCATGATGTTTCCCCCCCATGCTTCACAGTAGGTATGGTGTTCTTGGAATGCAACTCAGTATTCTCCTTCCTCCAAACACGACGAGTTGAGTTTATACCAAAAAGTTCTATTTTGGTTTCATCTGACCACATGACATTCTCCCAATCCTCTGCTGTATCATCCATGTATCCATTTTGGTATAAACTCAACTTGTCGTGTTTGGAGGAAGAAGAATACTGAGTTGCATCCCAAGAACACCACACCTACTGTGAAGCATGTATGTATATATGTATGTATAAATATATATGTGTATATATAAGTTTGTGTGTATATATTTATATGTATGTATATATATATTTATATCTATGTAGATATATGTGTATACATACGTGTGTGTGTATTTCTGTATACGTATATATATATGTAAATATATATATATGTATGTATATATATATACATATATACATATATATAATGTGTATATATATGTATGTATAAATGTGTTTGTATACATACGTATACATGTATATGTATTTATACGCATGTAAGTGTATATACGTATGTCAGTGTATATCAAATCATTATAGTTACCCAAGGCAGTATTAGAAAGTATCCAGTAACAAACGTGTCCGCATCATTCAACTTACTGCCTCATGAGCTTAATTTAGTAAATTATTGTGGCCACTAAATGTCTAGTGAAGTTATTTACAAAAGTTAAAAAAGGTAGACTACAGGCTACTAAAAGCTAGCAGCTACCCAACACTTCAGCACACCGTAGCGCACAAGCTAGCTTCAAATAGTTCAGTTCTGCTAATAGTAGGATTGGGGTTTGTTAAGACCCCCCCTGGTTTGTCACGCAGCGTATGTGTTTAAACGAGTGGCCTATGGTCCACGCGGACGTTTGACGTGACCTCGCGGTCGTGCACTTCCTGCTGCGCTGGCCGAGTGTGTTTCCGCATGCTGCTGTGCTAATTTCCTCCTGTGTGAGGTCCGCGTCACGACATGTGGAAGCGGTTAAAGTGAGATTGTTTCAAATATGGGAAAATATGGACAAAAAAAATTAAACATCTTCACACCCGCCCCCGAGCTACCTTGCCTTGTCACCGCCGCGAGATACACACGGAGTCTAATGGCATTCTTGGCATACTTGCTTGCGCAGAGACGCTGTTTCCGTCTTCCGTGGACCTGGATGCTGTGGGCCCAGCCGGTGTGGAATTCTTGGCCCAGAGATCAGAGACCTTGATTTATCAGGATGTACTTTCTGGAAGGTGTGTGTATGCTCACAAGTGGCTACACACACTTGAAGAAAGCACTTTGACACTTACAGCACTCTTTCATTGCCTAGAGACATGGATATGGATAAATGATATGAAATACAGCCGATACCGGAGATTCTGGACTTTAGTGCGAGCCTGTATATAAGCCGCACCCACTATGTTTCATATATATATACATATATTAGCCACAGCCAACTGAAAGTCACATATATATACCTTGTAAACCATTTTATAAATGTTTATTTACATACATTAATTGTGTATGTAACGGCAGTAAAACGGCTGATCAAACAAAACAGAAGTCATCGTCATGGATCCACTAGCTGCGCAATTTGGCTCTACAATCAGCTAAACAGACACAATAACTCCACGGTGACGTCTCAGTGAAATACCAGTGGAGCTTGATACTACCGTATTTTCTGGACAGTGGAGCGCACCATTATATAAGCCGCACCCGCTAACTTAAAAAAAAAAAATGTATTCATATATTTGTTGAACCAGACTATAAGCCGCACGTATACACGTTGTGAAATGAGTTATTTTCACAGGAATATTTTGTAAATGTTTATTTACACACCTTAATTGTTTCCAAACAGTGTCTGTAACATGGCAGTAAAACGGCTGATCAAACAAAACAGAAGTCATCATCATGGACCCACTAGATCTACAAGCTAGCTTTCCGATCAGCTAAACAGACTCAATAACTCCACGGTGCAGTCTTGGTGAATTACCAGAGGAACTTGATATTACCGTATTTGCTGGACTGTAAAGCACACCATTATATAAGCCGCACCCGCAAAATTAAAAAAAAAATGTATTCATATATTAGTTGAACCAGACTATAAGCCGCACGTATACATGTTGTGAAATGAATTATTTTCACAGGAATATTTTGTATATGTTTATTTACACACCTTAATTGTTTCCAAACAGTGTCTGTAACATGGCAGTAAAACAGATGGTCAAACAAAACAGAATTCATCATCATGGACCCACTAAATGTACAAGCTAGCTTCCCGATCAGCTAAACAGACTCAATAACTCCATGGTGCCGTCTTGGTGAATTACCAGAGGAACTTGATATACTACCGTATTTTCTGGATTGTAAATCGCACCATTATATAAGCCGCACCCGCTAACTTAGAAAAAAAATGTATTCATATATTAGTTGAACCGGACTATAAGCCGCACGTACACATGTTGTGAAATGAGTTATTTTCACAGGAATATTTTGTAAATGTTTATTTACACACCTTAATTGTTTCCAAACAGTGTCTGTAACATGGCAGTAAAATGGCTGATCAAACAAAACAGAAGTCATCATCATGGACCCACTAAATGTACAAGCTAGCTTCCCGATCAGCTAAACAGACTCAATAACTCCATGCTGCCGTCTTGGTGAATTACCAGAGGAACTTGATACTGCCATATTTTCTGGGCTGTAGAGCGCACCAGTATATAAGCCGCACCCACAAACTAGAAAAAATAAATAAAAGTTTCCATATATTAGCCGCACCCGACTATAAGCCGCACATACACACATTGTGAAATGAGTTATTTTCACAGGAATATTTTATAAATGTTTATTTACACACTTCAATTGTTTCCAATAGTTGTTTGTAACACGGCAGTAAAACGGCTGATCAAACAAAACAAAAGTCGTCTTCATGGACCCACTAGCTGCAGAAGCTAGCTCTCCAATCAGCTAAACAGACTCAATAATTCCATGGTGCCGTCTTGGTGAATTACCAGAGGAACTTGATACTACCGTATTTGCTGGACTGTAAAGCACACCATTATATAAGCCGCACCCGCAAACTTAAAAAAAAAATTTATTCATATATTAGTTGAACCAGACTATAAGCCGCACGTATACATGTTGTGAAAGGAGTTATTTTCACAGGAATATTTTGTAAATGTTTATTTACACACCTTAATTGTTTCCAAACAGTGTCTGTAACATGGCAGTAAAATGGCTGATCAAACAAAACAGAAGTCATCATCATGGACCCACTAAATGTACAAGCTAGCTTCCCGATCAGCTAAACAGACTCAATAACTCCACGGTGCAGTCTTGGTGAATTACCAGAGGAACTTGATAATACCGTATTTGCTGGACTGTAAAGCACACCATTATATAAGCCGCACCCGCAAACTTAAAAAAAAAAATGTATTCATATATTAGTTGAATCAGACTATAAGCCACATGTATACATGTTGTGAAATGAGTTACTTTCACAGGAATATTTTGTAAATGTTTATTTACACACCTTAATTGTTTCCAAACAGTGTCTGTAACATGGCAGTAAAATGGCTGATCAAACAAAACAAAAGTCATCATCATGGACCCACTAAATGTACAAGCTAGCTTCCCGATCAGCTAAACAGACTCAATAACCCAATGCTGCCGTCTTGGTGAATTACCAGAGGAACTTGATACTACCGTATTTTCAGGGCTGTAGAGCGCACCAGTATATAAGCCGCACCAAGAAACTAAAAAAAATAAATAAAAGTTTTCATATATTAGCCGCACCCAACTATAAGCCGCACGTATACACGTTGTGAAATGAGTTATTTTCACAGGAATATTTTATAAATGTTTATTTACACACTTCAATTGTTTCCAATAGGTGTCTGTAACACGGCAGTAAAACGGCTGATGAAACAAAACAAAAGTCGTCTTCATGGACCCACTAGCTGCAAAAGCTAGCTCTCCAATCTGCTAAACAGACTCAATAACTCCACGGTGCCGTCTTGGTGAATTACCAGAGGAACTTGAACTACCGTATTTTCTGGGATGTAGAGCGCACCAGTTTATTAGCCGAGCATATAAGCCGCACCCACTAACTAAAAAAAATAAATAAAAGTTTCCATATATCCGCCGCACCCGACTATAAGCCGCACATATACACGTTGTGAAATGAATTATTTTCACAGGAATATTTTATAAATGTTTATTTACACACCTTAATTGTTTCCAAACGGTGTCTGTAACACAGCAGTAAAACGGCTGATCAAACAAAACAGAAGTCATCTTCATGGACCCACTAGCTTCGGAAGCTAGCTCTCCAATCAGCTAAACAGACTCAATAACTCCACGGTGCCGTCTTGGTGAATTACCAGAGGAACTTGATACTACCGTATTTTCTGGGATGTAGAGCGCAACAGTTTATAAACCAAGCATATAAGCCGCACCCACAAACTAAAAAAAATAAATTAAAGTTTCCATATGTTAGCCGCACCTGACTATAAGCCGCACATATACACGTTGTGAAATGATTTGTTTTCACAGGAATATTTTATAAATATTTACACATCTTAATTTTTTCCAAACGGTGTCTGTAGCACGGCAGTAAAACGGCTGATCAAACAAAACAGAAGTCATCTTCATGGACCCACTAGATGTGCAAGCTAGCTCCCCAATCAGCTAAACACACTCAAAAACTCCACGGTGCCGTCTTGGTGAATTACCAGAGGAACTTGATACTACCGTATTTTCTGGGCTGTAGAGCGCACCAGTATATAAGCCGCACCCGCTAACTTTAAGATTTTTTTTCCTGTTATCTATTAGTTGCACCGGACTACTGTATAAGCCACACATATACACATTGTGAAATGAGTTATTTACACAGAAATATTTGGAAATGTTTATTTACACACCTTAATGTTTTCCAAACGGTGTCCAATCAGCTAAACAGGTGACGTTTTGGTGAAATTACTTAGGAATTTGTGTAACTAAAACAATACAAAAAGAATGCCATTGTAAGTTAGTAATAAACACAGACACTCGTAAATGTGTTAGCATATTAGCTAATGCTAACGACGCTAGCTTGATTACATTACGACAGCACGTACAAATATGCATGAAAATACTCCTAGACACATCGCACGTGGGACACATAAGGAAGAATTGTTTTAGTTATATTGTAAAACTAACAAAACAGCTTCCGGTTGAAAGCACTAAGAGGAATGACACCGCAGCACCTGCAGTGAGCAAACTCGTCCAAAAGATGGCGCTGTAGCACAAACAATAACACCTTTTCCCGTGCATTGGCTTGATTTGTTTTGAAAACTATTTGCGTCATGGCCGTCGGCGATGAAAAATCCATTAATTAGCCGCACTGTTTAATAAGCCGCAGGCTTCAAAGCGTAGGAAAAAAGTAGCGTCTTATAGTCGAGAATTTACGGTAATTGCAGCCATTAGATTATAGTTGTGTTGATGTCTTGTTAATATCTGTTCTTCTCATTTTAGAATTTAAGATCGCTAGCAAGCTAGTTTTATCCAGGTGCAGTAATCAATCACGGTTTTTCGATCATTTTAATTCAATACTAACTAACCGTCGGACATTTTACAGCCATTATCCTTGTCACAGATTATGTGCAGGTCGTCAAGAGTTTCCGCTCTTGTAACCCGTGGCAACGCATACATTTGCCGGTTATCGAAGCTGGAAAAGTCGCAGACTTCATTTCCATTTGTCGTTCGGTTAACGGACTGACCGAATATCCGACCAGGCCGAGCGCTTGTTGCAATGAGCTATGTGATATCGATGCACCCATGAAGGAAGTTACTCAAATGTTGAAAATTAGAGAAATATGAAAAATACTACATGTTATGACCATACCTGTTACTACATTACATATACACTCACAGCATGTGCATAAAACACTTGTGGCGGTTTTAACAGGAAAATATTCTAACTGCACTGTTGGCTGCCTCTTACTAACAGTTTTTTTTGTTGGACTATTTAAAAAGCATCGAAAAGTAAAAGACGCATGATTTTGTCTCACATAAAGACTGCGGAGATCTTTTTTAACGGCGCTATTTGATGTGAGGCGCAAATAACGAGCGCGTCGTCTTTAAATGCAATAACAGCTCATAAACAAACATTTGCATAAAGTAAACAAATTGTTAAGTCCCATGTTCAGAATGTGAGAAAATGATCCAAGGTCCACTTCTTCGAGATGAAGCACGTTCAATTCTGAGTTAACTCCGGACAAAGTGTGATTAATCACAATTCAATATTTTAGTATGTATATACAAAACCCAAAACCAGTAAAAGTTGGCATGTTGTATAAATGGTAAATAAAAACAGAATACAATGATTTGTAAATCCCTTTTCATCATATATTCAATTAAATAGACTGCAAAGACAGGATATCTAACATTCAAACTGGAAAACTTTGTTATTTTTTGCAAATATTAGCTCATTTGGAATTTGATGCCTGCAACATGTGTGAAAAAAAACTGGCACAAGTGGCAACAAAGACTGAGAATGTTGAGGGATGCTCATCAAACACTTATTTGGAACATCCAACAGATGGACAGGCTAATTGGGAAGTTAAAGTACAGTTAAAGTAAAGTTAAAGTTAAAGTACCAATGATTGTCACACACATACTACATGTGGCGAAATTATTCCCTAAATTTGACCCATCCCCCTTGATCACCCCCTGGGAGGGGAGGGGAGCAGTGGGCAGCAGCGGTGACGCGCCCGGGAATCATTTTTGGTTATTTAACCCCCAATTCCAACCCTTAATGCTGAGTGTGTGAGGACTGTTCGGCATCGTGGTACCGGGTTCGATTCCTTCTAGGATGCGTCAAATGTGAACAAAACAAAGGTAAGATCTTTAAAGATTTATTTAACAAAAAGGGAGCTCTGAACAGAAATACTGGAGCTAATAAAAAACAAACCAAAATCGCTAGTATGAAAACTAGGATATACAAACAGAAAACTAGACTTTGCACGATGGCACAAAATGTAAAAACAAAAACAATTAGCATGAGAGCTAAGAAAAGGCAAGTGGCTTAGCATATGCGCTAGCGAGAATACACGTACCAAGATAAGCAGTCATTTGTTGCATGTGAGCAAAATTTTATGGACCCAGACTGAACAAAGAAAAGAGGAAGGCTTATATAGGAGGGTGATAATTAGTAGCAGGTGTGCGGGGACCGAGACTAGCAGGTGGACTGATGAGTAACCATGGTGACAAAGCAAACAGGAAATAAGGAGTCAGATGGAGAGGTATACAAAATGGAAAAATATAATATGTGTAGATCCGAGCAACAGATCGCAACAGAGTGCCAAGCAGGGAGCAACGAGTCCCATTGTTATAGTCTTTGGTACAACTAGGCCAGGGTTTGAACTCACGACTTACCGATCTCAGTGCGGACACTAACCACTAGGCCACTGAGTAGGTACACTTTAAGAGCAACAGTTCTCAACGAGCTATTGCAAGGAATTAAGGGATTTCACCATCTATGACCCGTGATATCATCAAAAGGTTCAGAGAATCTGTCGAAATCACTGCCCGTAAGCGAGAATAATATGGAGATTCGATATCACCGCATCAAAAAGCAACATATATGTGTAAAGGGTATCACCACATGAGCTGAGGAACAGTCCAGAAAACCACCATCAGTAATTACAGTTATTCGCTACATCTGTAAGTGCAGGTTAAAAATCCACTGCACAAAGCCAAAGCCATTTATCAACAACACCCAGAAATGCCGCCGGCCTCGCTGGGCCCGAGATAATCTAAGATGGACTGATGCAAAGTGGAAAAGTGTTCTTTGGTCTGACGAGTCCACATTTCAAATTGTTTTTGGAAACTGTGGACGTCGTGTGCTCCGGAACAAAGAGGAAAAGAACCATCCAGATTGTTGTAGGTGCAACGTCCAAAAGCCAGCATCTGTGATGGTATGGGGGTGTTTTAGTGCCCAAGGCATGGGTAACTTACACATCTGTGAAGGCACCATTAATGCTGAAAGGTTCATACAGGTTTTGGAGCAACATATGTTGCCATCCAAGCAACTTTATCATGGACGCCCCTGCTTATTTCAACAAGACAATGCCAAGCCACATGTTACAACAGCTAGTCTTAATAGTAAAAGAGTGCGGGTACTAGACTGGCTTGCCTGTAGTCCAGACTTGTCTTCCATTGAACATGTGTGGCGCAATTTGAAGAGTAAAATACAACGGAGACTGTTGAACAACTTAAGCTGTACATCAAGCAAGAATGGGAAATAATAACACCTGAAAAGCTTCAAAAATTGGTCTCCTCAGTTCCCAAGCATTTACTGAGTGTTGTTAAAACGAAGGGCCATGTAATACGGTGGTAAAAATGCCCCTGTGACAACTTTTTTTGCCGTTAA
>NC_084631.1:29908332-29950832 GCF_033978795.1 Nerophis ophidion | reverse complement strand
TGTGGGTTCACAGTGTAGTGCATATTTGTAAGATTGTTAAAGTTGTTTATACGGCCACTCTCAGTGTGACCTGTATGGCTGTTGAACAAGTATGCATGGCATTCACTTGTGTGTGTGTGTGTGTGTGTGTGTGTGTATAAAAGCCGGATATATTATGTGACTGGGTTGGCACGCTATTTCTATGTAGGAAAAGCGGACGTGACGACAGGTTCTAGAGGACGCTAAAGGCAGTGACGTTAATGCACGCCTCCAATATTGTCGTCCAGGGAGAATGTTTACCTTGGGAGATTTTCGAAAGGGGCACTGAAATTTGGGAGTCCGGGAAAATCGGGAGGGTTGGCAAGTATGAGTATTAGCGGTGAATGCGGTGTTACAACGGCACCGCCGGCGGGCCAGCTCTAATGTTAATTTCATACTGCCTCAAGGGCCAAATGAGGCCAGAGTTTGACACCCATGATTTAATGCATCCAGCGGGGCATCACAACAAAATTAGGCATACTAATGTGTTAATTCTACGACTGTATATATCCGTATCGGTTGATATCGGAATCGGTAATTAAGATTTGGACAATATCGGAATATCGGATATCTGCAAAAAAAACATTATCGAACATCTCTAGTTGTCAACCATGCATCAAATGTGCTTGCCGAACACCCCCCCCCCCCCCCCCCCGAAACAAGTAAAATAAAAACTATTAAAGTACCAATATGTAATAATGTGGCCAGAAATAGTACTGCAATCCCGGTCAAAAGTCTTTAATTCCACTTTGAAAATCTTTTCCTGAAAATGTTGCATTTTTTGTGTTCGCCACGGAAATATATACATCGTTATTGTTAATACTATCAGAAACAAAAACTTTGTCTTTACTTTATTAAATTAAACCCCAAAGCAGTTTGGCTAATGAAGATGAAGTCTAATAAAAAAGCTCTGTTCTTCTCTTGGTTCAGTACAACAGTTTGGCCAACGAAAACAAAGAGTGACACCTCTCACATCGAATACACAATCTTCTGCGTTCAATTCGATAAGATGGCATAACATTTTAGCGAGTATTGATGTTATTTGAACACTGATAGAGTTTGCAGTTAAGTAAAGGCGGAGCGTACATCTCAGTAAACAAACTAAAGACTTTCTAAACAAGTTGTGACAAAGTTCACGACACTATGGACCGGTACCTCATCTGCGGTATTCTCCAAGGTTTTTCATTGTCCCATTAGGTTGAGTTTTTCCTTGCCCTGATGTGGGATTTGAACTAAGGATGTCGTTGTGGCTTGTACAGCCCTTTGAGACACTCGTGATTTAGGGCTATATAAATAATCATTGATTGATTGATAACCAGATATAAATATATATTCATGGCAGACACACAAAAAAATACCACATTTTCAACAAAAAGATATTCAAAGTGGAACTACAGAACTTTGACCGTGACTCCAGTACCATTTCTGGCCACATTGTTAATTATGGTTCCTTTAATATTTTTTATTTTACTTGTTGGGGGGAAACGAGCCCGTTTTATGCAAGGTTGATAACTTGTTTCAATAATGTGTCTGAAAGCCAATAAACGTGTGGAGGGAGAGGTGGCCAGCGTTGCCTCCAGGAGCAAAGGTCACCGCCTCTGTCCATGATGCTGAGAACAAATCACCATCAGACGGGGGCGTGGCAGTGCTGACGGCGAGACACAGCTGACAGGTGGTTAGATTTCCCAGGTGGTACGTATTAATCTAATCATCTGTTGTCTTTGACAGAAAGCGGCCGGGAGCAGGAGGGGATAGAGGATACGGACGTGACTGAAAAGTCACTTTCTGCTGGAGAAAGAGTTGGACACAAAACTATGCACATTAAAAACTTTGTTAAAACTGCATGCCTCCGAGCATGAACTGCTCGGAGGCAACTTCCACAAGATGTTTGAAAAATATAAATACTTTAGTCAACATATATTTCTGAATGACGTAAAGAAATGATTTGAAATAATCTGGATGACATTTTTGTGGATCATATTGCAGATACGTCATACAAAAAAAAAGTTTCACTCGGTACCAATAAATGTCTGCTTGATTTAAACACATTGTGACTTTTCTAGAAATTGGAACTTTATTCGTCATTAATTCTCTCAGTTGCTCTCCTTGACTGCACCAAATATGCGAGGACCTCGGACCGATCAACGAAAGTGGGATTGACGACTCCAGATCAAAGATTTTTAGGGGAATGGAGGCAGCGATAAAAGATCTTTTTTGCTGTTGTCTCCCCTCTCATCCTTCACAGCCAGCGGCTAGGATAACACAGCTGACCTTTGACCTCCATTGGACCTGGAAGTCAAAATAAATACACACGGCGCTCCCTGGACACGTTTGGCCTTTATGGTCTCCCACTCGAGCTTCCGAGGACGAGTCGCCGGGGAATTACAGCGCCACTTTGGATAAGGCTAATATTTGTTGGAGGAATCCTCCCAAAATCCCCCTGTGGTCCGGACATACTCCTAACAATGTCCAGGACTTCCGCCTGCTGCTTTCACCACTTATTTTTAATTCATTTTTTTCCATTTTATTTTTAATGACATCGACCATCAGATATTCCTATCCATTTCACTATATTCACATACATCATATATCGGTTGTCTGCCCTAAATGTTATAATATTTGTGAAAATATTGGACAGAGTGTGTGAGATGCAATGCAAGTGTAAGCCACTGTGACACTATTGTTCTTTTTTTATTTTTATAAATGTCTAATGATAATGTCAATGAGGGATTTTTAACCACTGCTATGCTGAAATTATAACTAATATTGATACTGGTGTTGATAATATTCATTTTTGTTTCACTACTTTTGGTTTGTTCTGTGTCGTGTTTGTGTCTCCTCTCAATTGCTCTGTTTATTGCAGTCCTGGGTGTTGCTGGGTCAGGTTTGGTTTTGGAAATGGATTGCATTGTTGTGCTATTGCTGTTTATTGTTTTGTTGGATTGATAAAAATGTATATATATATATATATATATATATATATATATATATATATATATGTGGATACAAACCCCATTTCCATACGAAATGGGAAATTGTGTTAGATGTAAATATAAATGGAAAACAATGATTTGCAAATCATTTTCAACCCATATTCAATTGAATATGCTACAAAGACAACATATTTGGTGTTCAAACTGATACACATTTATTTATTTATTTTTTGCAAATAATCATTAACTTTAGAATTTGATGCCAGCAGCACGTGACAAAGAAGTTGGGAAAGGTGGCAATAAATACTGATAAAGTTGAGGAATGCTCATCAAACACTTATATGGAACATCCCACAGGTGTGCAGGCTAATTGGGAACAGGTGGGTGCCATGATTGGGTATAAAAGCAGCTTCCATTAAATGCCAAGTAATTCTATGGGCGGTTAGCATCGGGTTTCAATCCTGTTTCCTCCAACGTTTCTGATCCGATTGAATTTATATTTATCTCGAGTCTTTATTTTTGGAACTAAAATATGGTGACTGAGTATTGTGGCGTTTTAAGGCCATCTTCATTTTTTATGCTACAGTACAACCTGCCCATAAACTGAGCTTTCACTACAAACTGCCATATCCACAACGCCAACACTGTGTGGCTGTATGAACTGCAAATGCACAAATGAACTGCGATCAGTCTCATATGGCTCCAATAAACTTGAAGAACTTTTGATATTACTTTTTATGAATTACCTGAACTAAACCAACATTGTTTGTTGAGATTCCTTTCTGTTTTTTTCTTTTGTTTTGAATGGCCATTCCTATTAATCTTCGTCCACTAGTTGTTGCACCGTACATATTTAAATAACACCAGTATCATTTTAAGTATTTAATTGTGTCTGTCCTACTCTCTCCGAGTGGTAATCTAGACTTCTGATTAGCCCAAATATTGAGAACTTCTACTATACCAGCTAAAGTACCTGCTACATGAAGTTAATGTACCAATGATTGTCTCACACACACCAGGTGTGGTGAAATGTGTCCTCTGCATTCGACCCATCCCCTGGTTCACCCCCTGGGAGGTGAGGGGAGCAGTGAGCAGCAGCGGCCGGGTATCATTTTTGGTCATTCAATCCCCAATTTCAACCCTTAATGCTGAGTGCCCAGCAGGGAAGAATGCTGGTATGAGCTTTTAAACATAACCTGTTAACTGCTGCCAATCAAATGGTGAATAAGATACTCTATAGGGTTCATATGTTTATAAATCTGACTGTGATGAAATTTTTTTTGGGTTTGCCACCTCATTTTAAATGGCCTGACGTCATTTATTTTGGCCAGTTGCATCACTTCATGTGGCCTGGCACATCATGTATTTTGGCCTGGCACATTATATATGTGGCCTGGCACATCATATTATCTGGTCCGTCACAAAATTTTTTTTGGTTTCCCACATCATTTATATGGCCTGCCACATCACTTTAAGTGGCACGGAACATCATGTATGTGGCCTGGCACATCATTTTATTTTGTCTGTCACAACATTTTTTTTGGTTTGCCACATTTTTAGATGGCCTGACATGTCATTTAATTTTGACAGGTCCATCACTTCATGTGGCCTGGCATATCATGTATGTGAGCCTGGCACATTGTATATGTGAGCCTGGCACATCATTTTATTATGGTCTGTCACAACATTTTATGGGGATTTGCCAAATCACATTGCCTGGCAGGTCATTTATATGGCCTGCCACATCACTTTAAGTGGCACGGAACATCATGTATCTGGCCTGGCACATCATTTTATTTTGTCTGTCACAACATTTTTTTTGGTTTGCCACATTTTTATATTGCCTGACATGTCATTTAATTTTGACAGGTCCATCACTTCATGTGGCCTGGCACATCAGGTATGTGGCCAGATCCATCACTTCTTGTGGCCTGGCACATCATGTATGTAGCCCTGGGACATCATGTATGTGGCCCTGTCACATCATGTACGTGGCTTGGCACATCATGTACGTGGCCCTGGCACATCATGTATGTGGCCCTGGCACATCATGTATGTGGTTTGGAACATCATGTATGTGGCCTGTCACATCATGTATGTGGCTTGGCACATCATGTACGTGGCCTGGCACATCATGTATGTGGCCTGGCACATCATGTATTTGGCCTGGCACCTTATATATGTGGCCTAGCACATCATGTATGTGGCCCTGGCACACCATGTATGTGGCCTGGCACATCATGTATGTGGCCTGGCACATCATGTATGTGGCCTGGCACATCATGTATATGTGGCCTGGCACATCATGTATATGTGGCCCTGGCACATCATGTATGTGGTTCGGCACATCATTTATGTGGCCCTGGCACATCATGTATGTGGCCCTGGCACATCATGTATGTGGCCCTGGCCCATCATGTATGTGGCCTGGCACATCATATATGTGGCCTAGCACATCTTGTATGTGGCCCTGGCACACCATGTATGTGGCCTGGCACATCATGTATATGTGGCCTGGCACATCATGTATGTGGCCCTGGCACATCATGTATGTGGCCCTGGCACATCATGTATGTGGCCCTGGCACATCATGTATGTGGCCTGGCACATCATGTCTGTGGCCCTGGCACATCATGTATGTGGCCCTGGCACATCGTGTATGTGGCCCTGGCACATCATGTATGCGGGTCACCCCTCCAATGGGCTCACCACTCACTGGAGGGGCCTTAGAGGTCGGGCGAATTGTGAGCTAGGCGATTTCCTGTCCAGTAATCTTATTTTTTGACACATTTTACGCCTGCTCTGGGTCTTCGGACTCAATCCCGCCGCGCTGCATAGTTTTCCCCATGCTTACTGTTTTGCTGTTTTTGTGCACTTCTCTATTTTTTTTTGTCATGAAATACATTTCACTTGCACTTCGCCTGCCGTCCCTGCGTCCTGGGATCATGACCAACATGCATGGAAATGTTTTGTATGATCAAAAACAAATTCCCGCCTCGGACCTTAAGTTATAGCCAGGTGCTTTCTTTTGGCATATTTTTTTTTGTGTGGACTCCGATGCCAGTAAAAACAAATCCGTCACAAGGTCATTCGAAAACCCCTTGGCGGTCTCAAGACTTGTTGCCGCTTCCCCCGGATGATAGCGGGTGGCGGGGGGGACACTTCCAAAAGCTGCAAGTGTGGAAACGCAGGACTCCAAGAAGTAACGTCCTCGCACGTAATGCTGCGGGACACCACTCTGGCCACGTCACGTTCCGTGCTCGCTCTCATGCACGGAGGAGGCGGAAAAAAAATAATGGTTTTACCAAGGTCGGAACTCAGGTTCTTCAAAAGTAATAAAAGACGGCGATGGAAGACCTTGGGAGCGAGAAAGAAAACAGATTTTGTATCCAAGCGCGCATCTGAATTCATTGTTTGTTTCCGCACTTTTTACTTCCCTTCTCCGAAAGTCTCCTCTCCTTACCCAAATACACAAACGTCACTCCCAGAAACATTTCATGTCTCTGGGAAGAACACACACAATCTTGCCAGAGAAGTCTCCAGAAATTCCAACTCCATTCCAACCCCTGGACTTCCAGGGGTGTCCAAAACGTGGCCTGGAGACCACTTGCTGCTGGTTTTTGAAAGATTATTCTGGAGACAAACAAACATGTCCTGGATGGAAAAAAGACATGACCTAATAAACGGAAACAAAAGGGAACCGGCACTAATCCCAGAAAACCAAAATGACCTGACCGATGACCTGTGCATCTTACTGTGCGTCTTACTGTGTCTAACTCAGGGCGCAGGGACTGGATTGGTGTGGCCTGCCATGTCATTTTCTGAAGTCTGTCCTATCATTATAAGTGGCTCGCCAGTCATTTACCTCGTGTGTTCCACGACATTTTTTTCATGTGGCCTGTCACGTAATTCGATGTGGCCTGTCATACCATACATGTGGCCCGCCACATCATTTTATTATTGTCTGCCACATCATTTAAGTGGCCCGGCTCGTCATTTTGTGGCCTGCCTTATCATTTAAGGTGGCCCGGCACCGGAACGTCATTTAAAGTGGCCTGCCACATCATATTATGTGACCCAGCACATCATTTACATGGCCTGCCACATTTATTTGGTCTGCCACTTCTTATTATGTGGCCCGGCACATCATTTACATGGTCTGCCACTTCATTTTATGCAACCCGCATAAAAATTATGTGGCTCACCACATAATTTTATTTGGTCCGTCACATCTTTTTATGTGGCCTGGCACATAATTTACATGGTCTGCCACATCATTTTATGCAACCCGCCACCTTAAATTTATGTGGCCTGGCATGTCGTCTATGTGGCTCACTAGATCATTTCTTTTTATGCGGCCCGGCACAACATTTACATGGTCTGCCACATAATTGTATGCAAACCGCCACATCAAATTTATGTGGCGGCATTTACCACATAATTTTACTTGGTCTGCTATATCTTTTTATGTGGTCCGGCACATCATTTACATGGTCTGCCACATAATTTTGTTTAACCCACCACGTCAGATTTTTGTGGTGTCATTTAAGTGGCCCACCACATCATTTTATTTGGTCTGCTACATCAATTAATGTGGGCCCTACATAATTTTACATGGCCCGGCATGTCATTACGTAGCCTGTCACCTCATTTTTTGGGGTCTGCCACTCATTTTACCTTGCCCGGCACATCATTTACATGGTCTGCCACATAAATTTTATGCAACCCGCCACTTCAAGTATATGTGGACCACCACATCATTTTATTTGGTCTGTCCCATCGTTTTATGTGGCCCTGCACATCATTTACATGGTCTGCCACATAATTTTATGCAACCCGCCACCTCAAATTTATGTGGCGGCATTTACGTGGCCCACCACATAATATTATTTGGTCTGCCCCAGCTTTTTATGTGGCCCGGCAACACCATAAACACGGTCTGCCACATAATTTTATGCAACCCGCCACATCAGATTTATGTGGCGTCGTTTATGTGGCTCACCACATCATTTTATTTGGTCTGCCACATCAATTCACGTGGGTCCTACATCATTTTATATGGACCGGCAAATCATTTACATGGTCTGCCACATAATTTTATGCAACCCGCCACCTCAAATTTATGTGGTAGAATTTATGTGGCCCACCACATAATATTATTTGGTCTGCTCCAGCTTTTTAAGTGGCCCGGCAACACCATTTACACGGTCTGCCACATAATTTTATGCAACCCGCCACATCAGATTTATGTGGCATCGTTTACGTGGCCCACCACATCATTTTATTTGGTCTGCCACATCAATTCACGTAGGCCCTACATAATGTTATATGGCCCTGCATATCATTTACATGGTCTGCCACATCATTTTATGCAACCCGCCACCTCAAATTTACGTTGCGGCATTTATGTGGCCCACCACATAATTTTATTTGGTCTGCCCCAGCTTTTTATACGGCCCGGCACATCATTTACATGGTCTGCCACTAGATTTTATGCAACCCGCCACATTAAATTTATGTGGCCCGGCATGTCGTTTAAGTGGCTCACTACATCATTTTATTTGGTCTGCCACAGCTTTTTATGTGGCCCAGCACATCATTTACATGGTCTGCCACACAATTTTATGCAACCCCCGACATCAGATTTTTGTGGCGTCGTTTATGTGGGCCACCACATAATTTTATTTGGTCTGCCATATCAATTAATGTGGGCACTACATAATTTTACATGGCCTGGCACGTCATTTACATGGTCTGTCACATCATTTTATGCAACCCGCCACTTCAAATTTAAGTGGCTCAATACATTATTTTATTTGGTCTGCCAAATCAAAATTTAGGGGCTCATCACATTATTTTATTTGGTCTGCTACAGCTTTTTATGTGGCTCGGCACGTCATTTACATGGTCTGCTGCATAATTTTATGCAACCCAACCTACAATATATATATATATATATATATATATATATATATATATATATATATATATATATATATATATTCACACATATATGTACATATACATATATATACATATATCTATATACGTATGAATACACATATATCTATATCTATACATATACATACATACATATTTATATATTCATATATACATACATACATATTTATATATTCATATATATATACATACATATCAAATATATACACATACACATATATATAAATATACACACACACACATAAATATATATATATATATATATATATATATATAAATATATATATATATATATATATATATATATATATGCATATACATATATAGATACATTTCTATTAGGGGTGTGGGAAAAAATCGATTCGAATACGTTGTGCGATTCAAAATTGATTCTCCTTTTTTTTTTTAAATCGAATTTTTTATTTATTTTATTTGTTCTATTTTATTTTATTTTTTTATCAATCCAACAAACCACTACACAGCAATACCATGACAATGGAATCCAATTCCAAAACCAAACCTGACCCAGCAACACTCAGAACTGCAATAAACAGAGCAATTAAGAGGAGACACAAACACGACACAGAAGAAACCAAAAGTAGTGAAACAAATATTCTTCTTCCTCCAAACACGACGAGTTGAGTTTATACCAAAATGGATACATCGATGATCCAGCAAAGGATTGGGAGAATGTCATGTGGTCAGATGAAACCAAAATAGAACTTTTTGGTATAAACTCAACTTGTCGTGTTTGGAGGAAGAAGAATACTGAGTTGCATCGCAAGAACACCATACCTACTGTGAAGCATGGGGGTGGAAACATCATGCTTTAGGGCTGTTTTTCTGCTAATGGGACATGACGATTGATCCGTGTTAAGGAAAGAATGAATGGGGCCATGTATCGTGAGATTTTGAGCCAAAACCTCCTTCCATCAGTGAGAGCTTTGAATGGTTGACAAAATACTTATTTTCCACCATTATTTACAAATAAATTCTTTAAAATTCCTACAATGTGAATTCCTGGATTTGTTTTTCACATTCTCTCTCACAGTTAAAGTGTACCTATGATGAAAATTACAGACTTCTGTCATCATTTTAAGTGGGAGAACTTGCACAATCGGTGGCTGACTAAATACTTTTTTGCCTCACTGTACACACACATACTATACATATATACTGGGATAGGCTCCAGCAAACCCCCCCCCCCCCCCAAAAAAAGGGACAAGCGGTAGAAGATGGATGGATGGATGGATGGACATACATACATACATACATACATACATACATACACCACACTACCTTTATGATGTAGGGCGACCTTGAGTGCCTTGAAAGGCGCCCTACAAAATAAATGTATTATTATTGTATTAATGAAATCAAACAATGGATGTCTGCTAATTTTTATGCAACTTAACGCCAAAAAAACAGAATTGCTGATTATCGGTCCTGCTAGACACCGACCTCTATTTAATAATACAACTTTAACATTTGACAACCAAAGAATAAAACAAAGTGACTCGGTAAAAAATCTGGGTATTATCTTCGACCAAACTCTCTCCTTTGAGTCACACATTAAAAGCATTACTAAAACGGCCTTCTTTCATCTCCGTAATATCGCTAAAATTCACTCCATTTTGTCCACTAAAGACGCTGAGATCATTATCCATGCGTTTGTTACGTCTCGTCTCGATTACTGTAACGTATTATTTTCGGGTCTCTCCATGTCTAACATTAAAAGATTACAGTTGGTAAAAAATGCGGCTGCTAGACTTTTGACAAGAACAAGAAAGTTTGATCACATTACGCCTGTACTGGCTCACCTGCACTGGCTTCCTGTGCACTTAAGATGTGACTTTAAGGTTTTACTACTTACGTATAAAATACTACACGGTCTAGCTCCATCCTATCTTGCTGATTGTATTGTACCATATGTCCCGGCAAGAAATCTGCATTCAAAGGACTCCGGCTTATTAGTGATTCCTAAAGCCCAAAAAAAGTATGCGGGCTATAGAGCGTTTTCCGTTCGGGCTCCAGTACTCTGGAATGCCCTCCCGGTAACAATTTGAGATGCTACCTCAGTAGAAGCATTTAAGTCTCACCTTAAAACTCATTTGTATACTCTAGCCATTAAATAGACCTCGTTTTTAGACCAGTTGATCTGCCGCTTCTTTTCTTTTTCTCCTATGTCCCCCTCTCCCTTGTGGAGGGGGTCCGTTCCGATGACCATGGATGAAGTACTTGCTGTACAGAGTCGAGACCCAGGATGGACCGCTCTTCGGGACCCAGGATGGACCGCTCGCCTGTGTATCGGTTGGGGACATCTCTACGATGCTGATCCACCTCCGCTTGGGATGGTTTCCTGTGGACGGGACTCTCGCTGCTGTCTTGGATCCGCTTTGAACTGAACTCTCGCGGCTGTGTTGGAGCCACTATGGACTGCCCACATTTGAGGTCCTCTCCAAGGTTTCTCATAGTCAGCATTGTCACTGGCGTCCCACTGGGTGAGAATTATCCCTGCCCACTGGGTGTGAGTTTTCCTTGCCCTTTTGTGGGTTCTTCCGAGGATGTTGTAGTTGTAATGGTTTATACAGTCCTTTGAGACATTTGTGATTTAGGGCTATTCAAATAAACATTGATTGATTATTAGAATATAGACATATATACTGTATATATAAGACAGTATATAAGCATACACATACACAAACGATGTATATTCAGCCCTTCAAATATGCGAGTCGTGAAAAGTTGGACTTTTGTTTCCTATGACATCAATTCTACGTCCCGTGCTAATGGCGTTCACACGCCGCCCTGTGAAAATATCGGAAATTTACGAGAGGCTTTTTTTTTTTTTTAGCACCGCCAGCTTCAGGGAACTCGGCGAAGCATCCCGCCATCGAGGCCGACAGTGATTGATGACCCGACTGACGGGATCGCGGCAGGACCTCGGACCCCCAGAGCGCCAGGGTCCTGCTGATGGCGGTATCGGATGTCTGGCACACCAACAGGAAACACATCGCACGCCTCCAACCCCACTGGGCTGCTTTCTTTCACTTTTCTCCGCTTGGTCCACACCCGGTTCCCTTCACCCAAAAAGGAGTCCGCCTGACATTTTTTTTTTTGTCTTCATGGTTTCAGCAACTTGGTCGAAGTCGGTGTTGAGGATGAAAAGTTTGCGGCGAGCCAGCTAATCGTTTCGGGAATGCGGTGAGGATATAAGATAGGCCCAGATTGGGAATGTGCCGCGCCAGAGGAATGGTAATTACAGAGGAAATCGAACACCATCAATTGTGAGATTTTCAACATATCAGCGTGTTCCTCACCCTGGTGGCCACTCCCTCAGTCCTCCCGACTTTTTTCCACTCTTTATTTTCCTTTCATTCGCTCACTTTAGATCCCTCTTCACCTTGGCCCCCCCCACGGCCATCCATACTTATCCTCCCCAGGCCTGGGTGTTGTTGATTCCCACCATGCGCAGACTTCTTCACACACTTTCGCTTTGCTCAACATTTTTAATTCTAAGAGAGACAAAACTCAAATAGATTTTGAAAATCAAAGAAAATATTTTAAAGACTTGTTCTTCACTTGTTTGAATAAATTATTTATTTTTTTTTACTTTGCTTCTTATAACTTTCAGAAAGACAATTTTAGAGAAAAAATAAAACCTTAAAAATTATTTTAGGACTTTTAAACACATGTACCTTTTTACCTTTTAAATTCCTTCCTCTTCTTTCCTGACAATTTAAATCAGTGTTCAAGTATTTTTTTTTATTGTAAAGAATAATAAATACACTTTAATTTAATTCTTCATTTTAGCTTCTGTTTTTTCGACAAAGAATATTCGTGAAATATTTTTTCAAACTTATTATGATTAAAATTCAAAAAAATTATCCTGGCAAATCTAGAAAATCTGTAGAATCAAATTTAAATCTTATTTCAAAGTCTTTTGAATTTCTTTAAAATTTTTTGTTCTGGAAAATCTAGAAGAAATTATTATTTGTCTTTGTTAGAAATATAGCTTGGTCCAATTTGTTATATATTCCAACAAAGTGCAGATTGGATTTTAACCTATTTAAAACATGTCAGCAAAATTCTAAAATTAATCTTAATCAGTAAAAATAACTAATGATGTTCGATAAATTCTTTTTTAAATTTTTTCAAAAAGATTCTAATTAGCTAGTTGTTCTCTTCATATTTTTCGGTTGAATTTTGAATTTTAAAGAGTCGAAATTGAAGATAAACTATGTTTCCAAATTAATTTTCTTTTTTTTTTTCGTGTTTTCTCTTCTTTTAAACCGTTCAATGAAGTGTTTTTTTTCATCATTTATTCTCTACAAAAAACCTTCCGTAAAAGGAAAAAAATGTACGACGGAATGACAGAAAGAAATACCCATTTTTTATGTAAATAGATTTATTTATTAAAGCTAAATTGAGCAAATTGGCTATTTCTGGCAATTTATTTAAGTGTGTATCAAACTGGTAGCCCTTCGCATTAATCAGTACCCAAGAAGTAGCTCTTGGTTTCAAAAAGGTTGCCGACCCCACCTTTAGAGGGAACATAAACACGAAAAATCCTAATGGGAGTGCAAAGCTGGGCCTAACCTTCAAAGACTTGCTGCTTGTAGGAATTGAAGGTGCCAGATGAGGATTAGCGTGCTAGTTGGTAGCCAGCGATTAGCGCACAAGCTGTATCGGAGCAGAAGGACCAGCAGTTTTCAAAGTGGGCTAAGCGATCACAGTCATGAAAACTCCGTTCTGCTGAAAGAGCAGCGCATACATAGTCGTTCTCCCACACCTGCGGGCAGCTAGCAGACTGTCAGTGTTGGCAGTTATGACCTAAAGGTTCACTCAGCCTCAAGGACCATTCTTATCATCTCTACTGCTGGATCCTTGCACACTTTCCTAACTCTTCAACTGCTGAGTTGCGTTCTAGCCACTCCTGAGTGTGTCTTTGGTTTGTTCCCCACTCCTTTTGAGTGTTTTTTTTGTTTATTCTCCACTTCTTTTGAGTGTCTCTTGTTTATTCTCCACTCCTTTTGAGTGTGTCTTTTGTTTGTTGCCCACTCCTTTTTTAGTGTTTTTTTCTCCACTCTTTTTGAGTGTCTCCTTTGTTTGTTGCCCACTACTTTTAGTGTTTTTTTCTCCACTCCTTTTGAGTGTCTTTGTTTATTTCCCACTCCTTTTGTGTATTTTGTTTATTCTGACCTTGTTTTGAGTGTGTCTTTTGTTTATTCGCCACACCTTTTGAGTGTGTCTTGTTTATTCCCCACTCCTTTTGAGTCCGTCTCTTTTGTTTATTCGCCACTCCTTTTGAGTGTTTCTTTTGTTTATTCTCCCCTCCACTTTGAAAGTGTCTTGTTTATTCCCCATTCCTTTTGAGTCTGTCCTGTTTATCCCCCACCCCTTTGGAGTGTGTCTTGTTTATCCCCCACTCATTTTGAGTGTGTCTTTTGTTTATTTCCCACTCCTTTTGAGTGTGTATTTTGTTTATTCTCCACCCCTTTTTGAGTCCATCAATTTTGTTTATTCTCCCCTCCTTTTTGAAAGTGTCTTGTTTATTCCCCATTCCTTTTGAGTCTGTCTTGTTTATCCCCCACTCCTTTGGAGTCTGTCTTGTTTATCCCCCACTCCTTTTGAGTGTGTCTGTTGTTTATTTCCCACTCCTTTTGAGTGTGTATTTCGTTTATTCTCCACTCCTTTTGGGTGTGTATTTCGTTTATTCTCCACTCCTTTTGAGTCCGTCAATTTTGTTTATTCTCCACTCCTTTTGAGTGTGTCTTTTGTTTATTCTCCCCTCATTTTTTAAAGTGTCTTGTTTATTCTCCACTCCTTTTGAGTGTGTATTTTGTTTATTCTCCACTCCTTTTGAGTCTGTCTCTTTTGTTTATTCGCCACTCCTTTTGAGTGTTTATTTTGTTTATTCTCCCCTCCTTTTTGAAAGTGTCTTGTTTATTCCCCATTCCTTTTGAGTCTGTCTTCTTTATCCCCCACTCCTTTTGAGTGTGTCTTGTTTATCCCCCACTCCTTTGGAGTGTGTCTTGTTTATCCCCCACTCCTTTTGAGTGTGTCTTTTGTTTATTTCCCACTCCTTTTGTGTGTATTTCGTTTATTCTCCACTCTTTTTGAGTGTGTATTTCGTTTATTCTCCACTCCTTTTGAGTCCGTCAATTTTGTTTATTCGTCACTCCTTTTGAGTGTTTGTTTTGTTTGTTCTCCCCTCCTCTTTGAAAGTGTCTTGTTTATTCCCCATTCCTTTTGAGTCTGTCTTGTTTATCCCCCACTCCTTTGGAGTGTGTCTTGTTTATCCCCCACTCCGTTTGAGTGTGTCTTTTGTTTATTCTCCCCCCCTCTTTGAAAGTGTCTTGTTTATTCCCCATTCCTTTTGAGTCCGTCTTGTTTATCCCCCACTCCTTTGGAGTGTGTCCTGTTTATCCCCCACTCCGTTTGAGTGTGTCTTTTGTTTATTCTCCCCTCCTTTTTGAAAGTGTCTTGTTTATTCCCCATTCCTTTTGAGTCTGTCTTGTTTATCCCCCACTCCTTTTGAGTCTGTCTTGTTTATCCCCCACTCCTTTGGAGTGTGTCTTGTTTATCCCCCACTCCTTTTGAGTGTGTCTTTTGTTTATTTCCCACTCCTTTTGAGTGTGTATTTCGTTTATTCTCCACTCTTTTTGAGTGTGTATTTCCTTTATTCTCCACTCCTTTTGAGTCCGTCAATTTTGTTTATTCGTCACTCCGTTTGAGTGTGTCTTTTGTTTATTCTCCCCTCCTTTTTGAAAGTGTCTTGTTTATTCCCCATTCCTTTTGAGTCTGTCTTGTTTATCCCCCACTCCTTTTGAGTCTGTCTTGTTTATCCCCCACTCCTTTGGAGTGTGTCTTGTTTATCCCCCACTCCTTTTGAGTGTGTCTTTTGTTTATTTCCCACTCCTTTTGAGTGTGTATTTCGTTTATTCTCCACTCTTTTTGAGTGTGTATTTCCTTTATTCTCCACTCCTTTTGAGTCCGTCAATTTTGTTTATCCGTCACTCCTTTTGAGTGTTTCTTTTGTTTATTCTCCCCTCCTTTTTGAAAGTGTCTTGTTTATCCCCACTCCTTTTGAGTGTGTCTTGTTTATCCCCCACTCCTTTTGAGTGTGTCTTTTGTTTATTTCCCAATCCTTTTGAGTGTGTATTTCGTTTATTCTCCACTCCTTTTGAGTGTGTATTCCGTTTATTCTCCACTCCTTTTGAGTCCGTCAATTTTGTTTATTCTCCACTCCTTTTGAGTGGATTTTGTTTATTCTCCCCTCCTTTTTTAAAGTGTCTTGTTTATTCCCCATTCCTTTTGAGTCTGTCTTGTTTATTCCCCACTCCTTTTGAGTCTGTCTCTTTTGTTTATTCGCCACTCTTTTTGAGTGTATTTTGTTTATTCGCCACTTCTTTTAAGTGTGTATTTCGTTTATTCTCCACTCCTTTTTGTATGTGTCTTGTTTATTCCCCACTCCTTTTGAGTCTGTCAATTGTGTTTATTCGCCACTCCTTTTGAGTGTATTTTGTTTATTTACCACTCCTTTTGAGTGTATCTTTTGTTTATTCTCCCCTCCTTTTTGAAAGTGTTTATTCCCCACTCCTTTTGAGTCTGTCAATTGTGTTTGTCCCCCACTCCTTTTGAGTGTGTCTTGTTTATCCCCCACTCCTTTTGAGTGTGTCTTTTTTTTACTTCCCACTCCTTTTGAGTGTGTATTTCGTTTATTCTCCACTCCTTTTGAGTGTGTATTTCGTTTATTCTCCACTCCTTTTGAGTCTGTCAATTGTGTTTATTCTCCACTCCTTTGGAGTGTATTTTGTTTATTCGCCACTCCTTTTGAGTGTGTCTTTTGTTTATTCGCCATTCCTTTTTTAAAGAGTCTTGTTTATTCCCCATTCCTTTTGAGTCTGTCTTGTTTATTCCCCACTCCTTTTGAGTGTGTATTTCGTTT
The DNA here is from genome assembly GCF_033978795.1 of Nerophis ophidion. NCBI lineage: Eukaryota > Metazoa > Chordata > Actinopteri > Syngnathiformes > Syngnathidae > Nerophis > Nerophis ophidion. Next base: position 29,933,969 of record NC_084631.1, on the reverse strand, counting down.
ATTCTCCACTCCTTTTGAGTCTGTCTCTTTTGTTTATTCGTCACTCCTTTTGAGTGTATTTTGTTTATTCGCCACTTCTTTTGGGTGTGTATTTCATTTATTCTCCACTCCTTTTGTATGTGTCTTGTTTATTCCCCACTCCTTTTGAGTCTGTCAATTGTGTTTATTCGCCACTCCTTTTGAGTGTATTTTGTTTATTTGCCATTCCTTTTTTAAAGAGTCTTGTTTATTCCCCATTCCTTTTGAGTCTGTCTTGTTTATCCCCACTCCTTTTGAGTGTGTCTTGTTTATCCCCCACTCCTTTTGAGTGTGTCTTTTGTTTATTTCCCAATCCTTTTGAGTGTGTATTTCGTTTATTCTCCACTCCTTTTGAGTGTGTATTCCGTTTATTCTCCACTCCTTTTGAGTCTGTCAATTTTGTTTATTCTCCACTCCTTTTGAGTGGATTTTTTTTATTCGCCACTCCTTTTGAGTGTGTCTTTTGTTTATTCTCCCCTCCTTTTTTAAAGTGTCTTGTTTATTCCCCATTCCTTTTGAGTCTGTCTTGTTTATTCCCCACTCCTTTTGAGTCTGTCTCTTTTGTTTATTTGCCACTCCTTTTGAGTGTATTTTGTTTATTCGCCACTTCTTTTAAGTGTGTATTTCGTTTATTCTCCACTCCTTTTTGTATGTGTCTTGTTTATTCCCCACTCCTTTTGAGTCTGTCAATTGTGTTTATTCGCCACTCCTTTTGAGTGTATTTTGTTTATTTGCCACTCCTTTTGAGTGTATCATTTGTTTATTCTCCCCTCCTTTTTGAAAGTGTTTATTCCCCACTCCTTTTGAGTCTGTCAATTGTGTTTGTCCCCCACTCCTTTTGAGTGTGTCTTGTTTATCCCCCACTCCTTTTGAGTGTGTCTTTTTTTTACTTCCCACTCCTTTTGAGTGTGTATTTTGTTTATTCTCCACTCCTTTTGAGTCTGTCAATTTTGTTTATTCTCCACTCCTTTGGAGTGTATTTTGTTTATTCGCCACTCCTTTTGAGTGTGTCTTTTGTTTATTCGCCATTCCTTTTTTAAAGAGTCTTGTTTATTCCCCATTCCTTTTGAGTCTGTCTTGTTTATTCCCCACTCCTTTTGAGTGTGTATTTCGTTTATTCTCCACTCCTTTTGAGTCTGTCTCTTTTGTTTATTCGTCACTCCTTTTGAGTGTATTTTGTTTATTCGCCACTTCTTTTGGGTGTGTATTTCATTTATTCTCCACTCCTTTTGTATGTGTCTTGTTTATTCCCCACTCCTTTTGAGTCTGTCAATTGTGTTTATTCGCCACTCCTTTTGAGTGTATTTTGTTTATTTGCCACTCCTTTTGAGTGTGTCTTTTGTTTATTCTCCCCTCCTTTTTGAAAGTGTCTTGTTTATTCCCCATTCCTTTTGAGTGTGTATTTCGTTTATTCTCCACTCCTTTTGAGTGTGTCAATTTTGTTTATTCGCCACTCCTTTTGAGTGTGTCTTTTGTTTATTCTCCCCCCCTCTTTGAAAGTGTCTTGTTTATTCCCCATTCCTTTTGAGTCTGTCTTGTTTATCCCCTACTCCTTTGGAGTGTGTCCTGTTTATCCCCCACTCCGTTTGAGTGTGTCTTTTGTTTATTCTCCCCTCCTTTTTGAAATTATCTTGTTTATTCCCCATTCCTTTTGAGTCCGTTTTGTTTATCCCCCACTCCTTTTGAGTCTGTCTTGTTTATCCCCCACTCCTTTGGAGTGTGTCTTGTTTATCCCCCACTCCTTTTGAGTGTGTCTTTTGTTTATTTCCCACTCCTTTTGAGTGTGTATTTCGTTTATTCTCCACTCTTTTTGAGTGTGTATTTCGTTTATTCTCCACTCCTTTTGAGTCCGTCAATTTTGTTTATTCGTCACTCCTTTTGAGTGTTTCTTTTGTTTATTCTCCCCTCCTTTTTGAAAGTGTCTTGTTTATTCCCCACTCCTTTTGAGTCTGTCTTGTTTATCCCCCACTCCTTTTGAGTGTGTCTTTTGTTTATTTCCCACTCCTTTTGAGTGTGTATTTCGTTTATTCTCCACTCCTTTTGAGTGTGTATTCCGTTTATTCTCCACTCCTTTTGAGTCCGTCAATTTTGTTAATTCTCCACTCCTTTTGAGTGGATTTTGTTTATTCGCCACTCCTTTTGAGTGTGTCTTTTGTTTATTCTCCCCTCCTTTTTTAAAGTGTCTTGTTTATTCCCCATTCCTTTTGAGTCTGTCTTGTTTATTCCCCACTCCTTTTGAGTCTGTCTCTTTTGTTTATTCGCCACTCCTTTTGAGTGTATTTTGTTTATTCGCCACTTCTTTTGAGTGTGTATTTTGTTTATTCTCCACTCCTTTTGTATGTGTCTTGTTTATTCCCCACTCCTTTTGAGTCTGTCAATTGTGTTTATTCGCCACTCCTTTTGAGTGTATTTTGTTTATTTGCCACTCCTTTTGAGTGTATCTTTTGTTTATTCTCCCCTCCTTTTTGAAAGTGTTTATTCCCCACTCCTTTTGAGTCTGTCAATTGTGTTTGTCCCTCACTCCTTTTGAGTGTGTGTTGTTTATCCCCCACTCCTTTTGAGTGTGTCTTTTGTTTACTTCCCACTCCTTGTGTGTATTTCGTTTATTCTCCACTCCTTTTGAGTGTGTATTTCGTTTATTCTCCACTCCTTTTGACTCCGTCAATTTTGTTTATTCTCCACTCCTTTTGAGTGTATTTTGTTTATTCGCCACTCCTTTTGAGTGCGTCTTTTGTTTATTCGCCATTCCTTTTTTAAAGAGTCTTGTTTATTCCCCATTCCTTTTGAGTCCGTCTCGTTTACTCTCCACTCCTTTTGAGTGTGTATTTCGTTTATTCTCCACTCCTTTTGACTCCGTCAATTTTGTTTATTCTCCACTCCTTTTGAGTGTATTTTGTTTATTCGCCACTTCTTTTGGGTGTGTATTTCATTTATTCTCCACTCCTTTTGTATGTGTCTTGTTTATTCCCCACTCCTTTTGAGTCCGTCAATTGTGTTTATTCTCCACTCCTTTTGAGTGTATTTTGTTTATTCGCCACTTCTTTTGGGTGTGTATTTCATTTATTCTCCACTCCTTTTGTATGTGTCTTGTTTATTCCCCACTCCTTTTGAGTCTGTCAATTGTGTTTATTCCCCACTCCTTTTGAGTGTATTTTGTTTATTTGTCACTCCTTTTGAGTGTGTCTGTTTATTCTCCCCTCCTTTTTGAAAGTGTCTTGTTTATTCCCCATTCCTTTTGAGTGTGTATTTCGTTTATTCTCCACTCCTTTTGAGTGTGTCAATTTTGTTTATTCGCCACTCCTTTTGAGTGTGTCTTTTGTTTATTCTCTCCTCCTTTTTGAAAGTGTCTTGTTTATCCCCCATTCCTTTTGAGTCTGTCTTGTTTATCCCCCACTCCTTTTGAGTGTGTCTTGTTTATTCCCCATTCCTTTTGAGTCTGTCTTGTTTATCACCCACTCCTTTTGAGTGTGTCTTGTTTACTCCCCACTCCTTTTGAGTGTGTATTTTGTTTATTTCCCACTCCTTTTGTGTATTTTGTTTATTCTCCCCTCCTTTTGAGGGTGTCATTTGTTTATTTCCCACTCCTTTTGAGTGTGTCTTGTTTATCCCCCACTCCTTTTAGTGTGTATTTTGTTTATTCCCCACTCCTTAGAGTGTGTCTTTTGTTTATTTCCCAATCCTTTTGTGTCTTTTGTTTATTCTCCCCTCATTTTGAGTGTGTCTTTTGTTTATTTCCCACTCCTTTTGAGTGTGTCTTGTTTATTCCCCACTCCTTTTGAGTGTGTATTTTGTCTATTCTCCACTCATTTTGAGTCTGTCTCTTTTATTTATTCGCCACTCCTTTTGAGTGTATTTTGTTTATTCCCCCCTCCTTTTGAGTGTGTCTTTTGTTTATTTCCCACTCCTTTTGAGTGTGTCTTGTTTATTCCCCACTCCTTTTGAGTGTGTATTTTGTCTATTCTCCACTCCTTTTGAGTCTGTCTCTTTTATTTATTCGCCACTCCTTTTGAGTGTATTTTTTTTATTCTCCCCTCCTTTTTGAGTGTGTCTTGTTTATTCCCCACTCCTTGTGAGTGTCCTGTTTATTCCCCACTCCTTTGGTGTCTTTTGTTTATTCTCCCCTCCTTTTGAGTGAGTCTTTTGTTTTAATCCACTCCTTTTGAGTGTGACTTTTGTTTACTCCCCACTCCTTTTGAGGGTGTCTTTTGTTTACAAACCCCGTTTCCATATGAGTTTGGAAATTGTGATAGATGTAAATATAAACGGAATACGATGATTTTCAAATCCTTTTCAACCCATATTCAATTGAATGCACTACAAAGACAAAATATTTGATGTTCAAACTCATAAACTTTATTTTTTTTGCAAATAATAATTAACTTAGAGTTTCATGGCTGCAACATGTGCCAAAGCAGTTGGGAAAGGGCTTGTTCACCACTGTGTTACGTCACCTTTTCTTTTAACAACACTCAATAAACATTTGGGAACTGAGGAAACTAATTGTTGAAGCTTTGAAAGTGGAATTCTTTCCCATTCTTGTTTTATGTAGAGCTTTAGTCGTTCAACAGTCTCAGGTCTCCGCTGTCTTATTTTACGGTTCATAATGCGCCTCACATTTTCGATGGGAGACAGGTCTGGACTGCAAGCGGGCCAGGAAAGTACCCGCACTCTTTTTTTATGAAGCCACGCTGTTGTAACACTTTTCTTGCTGAAATAAGCAGGGGCGTCCATGATAACGTTGCTTGGATGACAACATATGTTGTTCCAAAACCTGTATGGACCTTTCAGCATTAATGGTTCCTTCACAGATGTTTAAGTTACCCATGTTAGTGACGTAGTACCAACCTCGTCACGTCCGTTGTGTCCTGAGCAAGACACTTCACCCTTGCTCCTGATGGGTGCTGGTTAGTGCCTTGCATGGCAGCTCCCGCCAGCTCCCGTGTGTGAATGTGTGTGTGAATGGGTAAATGTGGAAGTAGTGTCAAAGTGCTTTGAGTACCTTGAAGGTAGAAAAGCGCTATACAAGTACAACCCATTTATCATTTATTTATGCCTTGGGCACTAATACACCCCCATACCATCACAGATGCTGGCTTTTGAACTTTGCACCTATAACAATCCGAATGGTTATTTTCCTCTTTGTTCTGGAGGACACCACGTCCTCTGTTTCAAAATATAATTTGAAATGTGGACTCGTCAGACCACAGAATACCTTTCCACTTTGCTTCAGTCCATCTTAGGTGAGCTCGGGCCCAGCCTAGCTGGCGGCGTTTCAAGATATTGTTGATAAATGGGTTTGGCTTTGCATACTAGAGTTTTAATTTGCACTTACAGATGTAACGACCAACTGTAGTTACTGATAGTGGTTTTATGAAGTGTTCCTGAGCCCATGTGGTGATATCCTTTACACACTGATGTCGGTTTTTAATGCAGTACCGCCCGAGGGATCAAAAGTTCATAATATCATCGCTTACGTGCAGGGATTTCTCCAGATTTTCTGAACTTTTTGATGATTTTACGGACCGTAGATGGTAAAATCCCTAAATTCGTAGCAATAGCTCGTTGAGAAATGTTGTTCTAAAACTGTTCGACAATTTGCTTACAACGTAGTGACCCTCACCCCATCCTTGTTTGTGAATTACTTAGCATTTCATGGAAACTGCTTTTATACCCAATCTTGACACCCACCTGTTCCCAATTAGCCTGCCCACCTGTGGGATGTTCCATATAACTGTTTGATGAGCATTCCTCAACTTTATCAATATTTAATGCCACCTTTCCCAACTTCTTTGTCACGTGTTGCTGGCATCAAATTCTAAAGTTGATGATTATTTGCAAAAGAAAAAAATGTTTATCAGTTTGAACATCAAATATGTTGTCTTTGTAGCATATTCAACTGAATATGGGTTGAAAATGATCTGCAAATCATTGTATTCCGTTTTTACATCTAAAACAACTTCCCAACTCATTTAGAAACGGGATTTGTGTTCTCCATTCCTTTTGAGTGTCTCTTTTGTTTATCCGCCACTACTTTTGAGTGTCTTTTGTTTTTTTCTCCCTCCTTTTAAAAGTGTGTTTTTGTTTTTTTGCCACTCCTTTTGAGTGTGTCTTTTGTTATTTTATCCACTCCTTTTGAGTATGTCTTTTGTTTATTCGCCACTCCTTTCGTGTGTCTTTTGTTTTTTTGCCACTCCTTTTGAGTGCGTCTTTTGTTTATTATCAACTCCTTTTGAATGTGACTTTTGTTTATTTGCCACTCCTTTTGAGTGTGTCATTTGTTTATTCGCCATTCCTTTCGTGTGTCTTTTGTTTATTTGCCACTCCTTTTGAGTGTGTCTTTTGTTTATTTGCCACTCCTTTTGAGTGCGTCTTTTGTTTTTTATCCACTCCTTTTGAGTGTGTCTTTTGTTTATTTGCCACTCCTTTTGAGTGTGTCTTGTTTATTTGCCACTCCTTTTGAGTGTGTCTTTTGTTTATTCGCCATTCCTTTCGTGTGTCTTTAGTTTATTTACCACTCCTTTTGAGTGTGTCTTTTGTTTATTCGCCACTCCTTTTGAGTGTGTCTTCTGTTTATTTGCCACTCCTTTTGAGTTTGTCTTTTGTTTGTACGCCACTCCTTTTGAGTGCGTCTTTTGTTTTTTATCCACTCCTTTTGAGTGTGTCTTTTGTTTATTTGCCACTCCTTTTGAATGTGTCTTTTGTTTATTTGCCACTCCTTTTGAATGTGTCTTTTGTTTATTTACCACTCCTTTTGAGTGTGTCTTTTGTTTATTTGCCACTCCTTTTGAGTATGTTTTGTTTATTCCTTACTACTTTTGAGTGTGTCTTTTGTTTATTCCCCACTCCTTTTGAGGGACTACTTTGTTTTTTCTCCACTCCCTTAGAGTGTGACTTTTGTTTATTCTCCACTCCTTTTGAGTGTGTCTTGTTTATTCTCCACTCCTTTTAAATGTGTCTTTTGATTATTCTCCACTCCTTTTGAGTGTTTCTTTTTTTAATTCTCCACTCCTTTTGAGCGTGTCTTTTGTTTATTCCCTACTCCGTTTCAGTGTTTTTTTTTGTTCGTTTTTTCACTTCTAGTGAGTGCATATTTTTTTCCTTGAGAGTCCATCTCTGCTTTGGAATCCTATTCCAGCTTAAACCGTTCTCAACAGCTTTGTCATTATTTTTTTTTGAAAACCCCAAATTGCATTTTTAATTTGAGGTTTTCATCAGCTGTAAACTGTAAGTATGTAAATATGTATTGAAATATAATACCTTGTAAATGTAATCAACATGTATTCTATTTTTCTGAGTTTCACCTGTATAGTGTGTAGCTCAATGGGTTCTTAACCTTTTTTGTCTTCACTACGGATGGGCCCGGAGCCCCCGCAAATATAAAAATTAACTTAGGAATCTTACTCTTGATTTGAATTGTATCGCATAAGTATATCAAACTTACTTACAATTTGCAATTTTAACAAATTATATGAAAGGAATAACATCAAGGCTGATTACAAAATTAATACTAATCAAGTGTATTGCAAAAAAGGGACTCAAATTGATAAAAATATGATTACATTTAAAAAAAATGGTTCCTTAATACAATAATAGTAAATAAATAGCAATATTAATTTACAGTATATGATTCTTAAAAATAATTGTCAAGTTTAAATTAAAATACAGCACAATTGTAGTCATATTTTTTGTGCTTAAAAAATGTCTCTGACTTTAGCGCTAGACTTATTCTGTTTATTTGAGATTGTCATTACTGCCGTAAGTGTATTACAACTGAGTACCACTACGGCAAGACAAAATTGTTGGCGGCACTCTCGGGGTTAAGAACCACTAGTGTAGATAAGAGCCCATTTAAAGTCCCAGGCGGACTGTAGGTTTACATTTTCTTCAGACTTAGCTGTAAAGTGTAAGTCGACATGTGGCTAAGTTGCCGCAATCAGCAGCACTATTCGACACACATGTTCTCGAACATGTGAACCACATTTGGGCGTCAACATCTACGCGGTCTTGTTACATAACCGCACGCTCCCTGGTGCCATCCACCATCACTTTCCTGCTTGACAAAGAGCAAACGGAGCTCTGGACAAATACAGCGCTTGTCAAGGGTGACTTCCAGGGCTAAGGAGAAGGGTCCCAGGTGGGCGGTGTGGCTGAGGTTGGGCCCCATGCTTCATCCATCTTCTCCGGGGCACAACCCAGCCTTCTTACCCGAGCCGCGATCGGCAACGTTCTGCTGTGCATCATTCGTCTCTCTTTGACCACCTACAACTGCTTTGGAATCCCGTTTAAATATAACGTCATATTTTCTCTCGTTCTTGTATCCCTTTGTTTTCCTTGCCTATAAGCACAAAACGAACCGGTAGATGTAGAACTTTAGTCATGATTTGAAATGAAATGAATTATATTTATATAGCGCTTTTTCTCTAGTGACTCAAAGCGCTTTACATAGTGAAACCCAATATCTAAGTTACATTCAAACCAGTGTGGGTGGCACTGGGAGCAGGTGGGTAAAGTGTCTTGCCCAAGGACACAACGACAGTGACTAGGATGGCGGAAGCGGGGATCGAACCTGCAGCCCTCAAGTTGCTGGCACAGCCGCTCTACCAACCGAGCTATACCGACATGTCTGAGCTTCTGGACAAGGAGAATAATCTACAAAATATAACCCAATTTTAACCCAACTACTGGTTCAGAAAAGGACAAACCCCTTATTTGCGTAATTTTAACTCAACCCTTTGGGTAAATTTTTCCAACCCAACTTTTGCGTTGAATTATATATCCAAAAAGTGGAGTTATGATAACTTAATGTACAAATATGCGGCAAAAGCATTGCTACAAAAAGTAATGTGTAGCACCATTTGGAAAGTCACACCAAGAAAATGCCCAAGCAACCATTTCCAGATCAACATCGTATGAAAAAAAGTCAACAACAGAAGGAGATAACATCCGCAGTAACCTACCACATAGCGAAGGACGAACACTATTGGATTTCCTTTCATGCAGCTCATTTTTATTTGGCAGTTATTGAAATATGTTGTGTGACATCATGCACAAAAGTGCACTTTATTTGTTTTAAACTATTGTAGTGGTGTTCGGTACAAAAAGTACAGTTTAATTTAGTGTTGTTTTGATACGTCATCTTAGTGACATCATGCACAAAAGTGCACTCATAGCTTGTTTGAAAATGTCTCTGACAATCTTGCACTTTCTGTTTTGGAATTTACATGAATGTTTGTGCCACTGCTTAATAACTGTTTAATAAATACAGTTTTGGTAAATTGACTTGTGATTTGAGAGTTTAAAATGAGCATATATTAATGCAGTATGAACGAGAATGTTTAAACTTAGACAAATAGAATCATCATACTGCTGTTATTTTACTCATCAAGTGTTCATTCAAGGCTAAGGCTGTCATGACGTGGGGGTCGCAGCTTTCTGCGGGGTTCATTCTCCCGGGATGCAAACAGGCGTGAAGGTAGGAACATATTTATCCATCCATCCATCCATCATCTTCCGCTTATCCGAGGTCGGGTCGCGGGGGCAGCAGCCTAAGCAGGGAAGCCCAGACTTCCCTATCCCCAGCCACTTCGTCTAGCTCTTCCCGGGGGATCCCGAGGCGTTCCCAGGCCAGCCGGGAGACATAGTCTTTCCAACGTGTCCTGGGTCTTCCCCGTGGCCTCCTACCGGTTGGACGTGCCCTAAACACCTCCCTAGGGAGGCGTTCGGGTGGCATCCTGACCAGATGCCCGAACCACCTCATCTGGCTCCTCTCGATGTGGAGGAGCAGCGGCTTTACGTTGAGCTCCTCCCGGATGGCAGAGCTTCTCACCCTATCTCTAAGGGAGAGCCCCGCCACATGGCGGAGGAAACTCATTTCGGCCGCTTGTACCCGTGATCTTATCCTTTCGGTCATGACCCAAAGCTCATGACCATAGGTGAGGATGGGAACGTAGATCGACCGGTAAATTGAGAGCTTTGCCTTCCGGCTCAGCTCCTTCTTCACCACAACGGATCGATACAACGTCCGCATTACTGAAGACGCCGCACCGATCCGCCTGTCGATCTCACGATCCACTCTTCCCCCACTCGTGAACAAGACTCCTAGGTACTTGAACTCCTCCACTTGGGGCAGGGTCTCCTCCCCAACCCGGAGATGGCACTCCACCCTTTTCCGGGCGAGAACCATGGACTCGGACTTGGAGGTGCTGATTCTCATTCCGGTCGCTTCACACTCGGCTGCGAACCGATCCAGTGAGAGCTGAAGATCCCGGCCAGATGAAGCCATCAGGACTACATCATCTGCAAAAAGCAGAGACCTAATCCCGTGGCCACCAAACCGGAACCCCTCAACGCCTTGACTGCGCCTAGAAATTCTGTCCATAAAAGTTATGAACAGAATCGGTGACAAAGGACAGCCTTGGCGGAGTCCAACCTTCACTGGAAAAGTGTCCGACTTACTGCCAGCAATGCGGACCAAGCTCTGACACTGATCATACAGGGAGCGGACCGCCACAATCAGACAGTCCAATACCCCATACTCTCTGAGCACTCCCCACAGGACTTCCCGAGGGACACGGTCGAATGCCTTCTCCAAGTCCACAAAGCACATGTAGACTGGTTGGGCAAACTCCCATGCACCCTCAAGAACCCTGCCGAGAGTATAGAGCTGGTCCACAGTTCCACGACCTTGGCGGTCCGATCCTCGGCTACGGAACATATTTAATCTTGAACAAAAACTCAGAGAGGTACAAAAAACGGAAAACAAGGCGAAGGAACAAGATGCCGATCGCACTTGGACCTAAATACTTAGCATAAACTATAGCCTGGACACTCATCGAACTGTGGCATGAAACTAGCAAGACTTACTTGGCAAGGTAACAAAACTTACGTGGACACGGCATGAATCGAACGACGACACCAGGCCAACTGACTGGTAAAAGCAGGCTTAAATAGTGCCTCTGATTAGTGCTCGGGTAGCAGGTGAGCGGCCGAACACTAATCAGAGGCAGGTGAACATAATGAGCAAACATGGCAACCAAAACAAACTCAAAAGGTGCATTAACAGAAACTAAATTAGCCCACAACTAACAGAAAACACAAAAACATGATCTGGACCAAGGATCGTGACAGAGGCAAAATATACAGATATAATTATCATGTGTCGTGACGTGGCCTAAAAATATTGAGATATTAATAAATGGCCAAATCGCCCAGCCCTAGGTTGAATTATTTAACCCAAAAGTTATATCAATTCAATGTTGGGTGATTTTAAATAATGTTATTGAGATTAATCCATGATTCCTTTTAAGAAAACAAATAACTTTTTAATTAAAAAAAGAACCTTTTACCCAAAAATGCGTTATTCATTGAAAAATAACCCAGAAATGGTTCATCATTTTGATAACCCGGCAATTGAGTTTAAACACAACCCGAAAAATGGATCGCTCTTAATGGAAATAACTCCAATATTTAACCCAACAATAGCGACTCCTAAAATGGGTTATCAAAAATAACCCAGTATTTTTTTTGTCTGTAAGCTGCAAGTATTCAATTGTGCGTCCTCTTCTACTGTTTTTGCCGAGGTAGTTAAAAAACTCCTCGGTGGCAAGGCCCCAGGGGTGGATGAGATCTGCCCGGAGTTCCTTAAGGCTCTGGATGCTGTGGGGCTGTCTTGTTTGACAAGACTCTGCAACATCGCTTGGACATCGGGGGCGGTACCTCTGGATTGACAGACCGGGGTGGTGGTTCCTCTCTTTAAGAAGGGGAACCGGAGGGTGTGTTCCAACTATCGTGGGCTCACACTCCTCAGCCTTCCCGTTAAGATTTATTCAGGTGTACTGGAGAGGAGGCTATGCCAGATAGTCGAACCTCGGATTCAGGAAGAACAGTGTGGTTTTCGTCCTGGTCGTGGAACTGTGGACCAGCTCTATACTCTCGGCAGGGTTCTTGAGGGTGCATGGGAGTTTGCCCAACCAGTCTTCATGTGCTTTGTGGACTTGGAGAAGGCATTCGAGCGTGTACACCAGGAAGTCCTGTGGGGAGTGCTCAGAGAGTATGGGGTATCAGACCGTCTGATTGTGGCGGTCCGCTCCCTGTACGATCAGTGTCAGACCTTGGTCCGCATTGCCGCCAATAAGTCGGGCACGTTTCCAGTGAGGGTTGGACTACGCCAAGGCTGCCCTTTGTCACAGATTCTGTTCATGACTTTTATGGACATAATTTTTTAGGTGCAGTCAAGGCGTTGAGGGGATCTGGTTTGGTGACCGCAGGATTAGGTCTCTGCATTTTGCAGATGATGTGGTTCTGATGGCTTCATCTAGCCGGGATTTTCAGCTCTCATTGGATTGGTTCGCAGCAGAGTGTGAAGCGACTGGGATGAGAATCAGCACCTCCAAGTCCGTGTCCATGATTCTCACCCGGAAAAGCGTGGAGTGCCATCTCCGGGTTGGGGAGGAGACCCTGCCCCAAGTGGAGGGGTTCAAGTACCTCGGAGTCTTGGTCACGAGTGAAGGAAGACTGGATCATGAGATCGACAGGCGAATCCGTGCGGCGTCTTCAGTAATGCGGACGCTGTATTGATCCGTTGTGGTGAAGAATTTACCGGTGGATCTACGTTCCCATCTTCACCTATGGTAATGAACTTAGGGCTACAACCGAAAGGGCAAGATCACAAGTACAAGCGAGGAGTTTCCTCCTGCGGGTGGCAGGGCTCTCCCTTAGAATAAGGCTGAGAAGCTCTGCCATCCGGGGGGAGCTCAAAGTAAAGCCGCTGCTCCTCCACATGGAGAGGAGCCAGATGAGGTGGTTCGGGCATCTGGTCAGGATGCCAACCAAACGCCTCACTAGGGAGGTGTTTAGGGCATGTCTGACTGGTAGGAGGCCACGGGGAAGACCCAGGACACGTTGGGAAGACTATGTCTCCCGGCTGGCCTGGGAACGCCTCGGGATCCCCCGGGAAGAGCTGGACTAAGTGGCTGGGTAGAGAAACCTCTGGGCCTGCCTGCTTTGGCTGCTGCCCCCGTGACCCGACCTCGGATAAGCGGAAGAAGATGGATGGAAGGATGAACTTAGAAGGACTAACCTAATTGTAAATAAATAAGTTAACATTGTTATTTTAAAGAGCATCAATTTGCCTGAAATTTTAGAAAATATTCTTTCAAACAAAACATTTTTTTGACCGACCTGAACCATTTGTTTGTGAAAAATAAAACAAAATAAGTGTAAATAAAACGGCATTTCAAGCAAAACATTTTTTTTGTAATTTAATCACCTATAAGTTTAGTATCCGTCGCTGATCAGCTTAAGTGCAGAAATTACGGATTGGTGATGGCGTGCTAATGCAAGGAATTTAGGGATATCACCATCTAAGGTCTGTAATAAATCAAAATGTTCTGAGAATCTGGAGAAATCACAGCACGTAGCATTGAATGCCCATGACCTTCGATCCCTCAAGCGGTACTGCATCAAAAACTGACATCAGTGTGTAGAGAATATCACCACAAGGGCTCAGGAACACTTCAGAAAACCACTGTCAGTAACTACAGTTCTTCGCTACATCTGTAAGTTCAAGTTTAAACCTGACTATGCAGAAAAAAAGTCATTTATCAACAACACCCAGAAACCCCGCTGGCTTTGTTTGGCCCAAACTCATGTAAGAAGGACTGATGCAAAGTGTAAAAGTGTTCTGTGGTCTGACGAGTCAACATTTCAAATTGTTTTTGGAAATTGTGGCCGTCGTGTCCACCGGACCAAAGAGGAAAAGAACCATCCAGATTGTTATAGGCGCAAAGTTCAAAAGCCAGCATCTGTGATGGTATGGGGGTGTATTTGTGCCCAAGGCATGAGTAACTTATGCATCTGTGAAGGCACAATTAATGCTGAAAGGTACATACATGTTTTGGAGCAACATATGTTGCCATCCAAGTAACGTTATCATGGACGCCCCTGCTTAATTCGGCAAGACAATTTCAAGCCACGTATTACAACAGCGTGGTTTCATTGCAAAAGAGTGCGGGTACTAGACTGGCCTGCCTACAGTGACCATATTTTGTAGTAACAAGCTTTTGGAAGCGGTGTTAGAAGCATGATAATGCATGATACTGACAAAGCAAGTCACATATGTCAATCACTTGATGAAAGTACAGTGTTTTATTTTTCTATAGTCAAAACGGTGTTGCTGTTCAAAATATGTCATGTAACTGTGGCCAAAAATATTAAAAATACTTGTTAAATAAAACCCATGCCCCGTTTTTAACGACTACTCAGGCCTAATAAGCTACCGTACTTAAATATGGGCCATAATAATGGTACTTAAGTGTTTTCTGAGGTGCAAAAGATGTTATAGGAACTGACATTTCCAGGAGCAAAAAATACATGTAGAAGTTTAGTCCAATTTGGTCCCGACCGATCCTCCTCGTACACGCAATCATCTGCACGTTTGTGCCACTTACGAGCCAAACGTCAGACATGAAAGTGCTCAACATTGACATCGTGTAACGGCAACAGCAAATTCCTCCCTTGATGACACGCAGACGGGCTTGACGGACACAACAAAGCGACACATGTTCAGCATCAATTACAGAAAACCCAAACACGGCCTGATAACGCCGAGGGGAACAAGAGGAGAACTTTCACCACGCGATGTCATCACTTAAAGGAGCAAGCCATGGCGTCAAAATAAAACACGCATTAGCGTACAATGATGATGATGATGATGAGGGGCTGAGGTCTAAACAAAGCAGAATCAAAAGTAACCACATTGTGCTGGCCTTTCTTTAAATGCTTCCTGTTTGTGAAAGTGCATAATATCCTGTCTGCACTCAGGCACAGAAAGCACGTTGTACTTTTATTCCTACAAAATATACAGTTGGTGCCGTTGGCTACAGTATATTATGTACTATAATAGTCCAACTCAGGGGTGTCCAAACCCTTTTGACTTGGGTGCCAAATTTTATATATATATATATATATATATATATATATATATATATATATATACATACACATATTTACTGTATATGTACATATATACACACATTTATATATATATATATATATATATATATATATATATATATATACAGTACATATATACACAGATATATTCCCATTTACAAATATATATATATATATATATATATATATATATATATATATATGTATACATACACACACATATATACAGAATATATACACATATATAGTGTATATACTTTACATATGTATGTATGTATATACACACACATATACACGAACACACATATATACTGTACACATATATATTTAAAAATATATTAATACACATTTATACAAATATATACATACACATATACATACATATACACACATATACAACTACATACATATACATACATACATAATATATATACATATATATACACAAACACACACACAAGCACACACACATTGTATATATATATATATATATATATATATATATATATATATATATATACACACACACATATATATACACAACACCATACACATACATATATACATATATATATACACACACACACAAATACACATTGTATAAATATGTATTTTATATATATATATATATATATATATATATATATATATATATATATATATATATAAACCCCGTTTCCATTTGAGTTGGGTAATTGTGTTGGATGTAAATATAAACGGAATACAATGATTTGCAAATCATTTTCAACCCATATTCAGTTGAATATGCTACAAAGACAACATATTTGATGTTCAAACTGATAAACATTTTTTTGTTTGCAAATAATCATTAACTTTAGAATTTGATGCCAGCAACACGTGACAAAGAAGTTGGGAAAGGTGGCAATAAATACCGATAAAGATGAGGAATGCTCAACAAACACTTATTTGGAACATCCCACAGGTGTGCAGGCTAATTG
The DNA here is from genome assembly GCF_033978795.1 of Nerophis ophidion. NCBI lineage: Eukaryota > Metazoa > Chordata > Actinopteri > Syngnathiformes > Syngnathidae > Nerophis > Nerophis ophidion. Next base: position 29,918,040 of record NC_084631.1, on the reverse strand, counting down.
GGAACAGGTAGGTGCCATGATTGGGTATAAAAGCAGCTTCCATGAAATGCTAAGTAATTCAAAAACAAAGATGGGGTGAGGGTCACCACTTTGTGAGCAAATTGTCGAACAGTTTTAGAACAACATTTCTCAACGAGCTATTGCTAGGAATTTAGAGACTTTACCATCTACGTAAAACCATCAAAAGGTTCAGAGAATCTGGAGAAATCCCTGCACGCAAGCAATGATATTACGGACCTTTGTTCCCTCAGGTGGTACTGCATCAAAAACCGACATCAGTGTGTAAAGGATATCACCACATGGGCTCAGGAACACTTCATAAAACCACTGTCAGTAACTAAAGTTGGTCGCTACATCTGTAAGTGCAAAATAAAACTATGCTATGCAAAGCAAAACCCATTTATCAACAATACCCAGAAACACGGCCGGCTTTGCTGGGCCCGGGATCATCTGAGATGGACTGATGCAAAGTGGAAAAGTGTTCTGTGGTCTGACGAGTCCACATTTCAAATTATATTTGGAAACTGTGGACGTGGTGTCCTCCGGAACAAAGAGGAAAATAACCATCTGGATTGTTATAGGCGCAAAGTTCGAAAGCCAGCATCGGTGATGGTATGGGGGTGTATTAATGCCCAAGGCATGGATAACTTACACATCTGCGAAGGCACAATTAATGCTGAAAGGTCCATACAGGTTTTGGAGCAACACATGTTGTCATCCAAGCATTGTTATCATGGACGCCCCTGTTTAATTCAGCAAGACAATGCCAAGCCACGTGTTACAACAGCGTGGCTTTGTGGTAAAAGAGTGCGGGTACTTTCCTGGCCCGCCTGCAGTCCAGACCTGTCTCCCATCGAAAATGTGTGGCGCATTATGAAGCGTAAAATACAACAACGGAGACCCCGGACTGTTGAACGACTGAAGCTCTACATAAAACAAGAATGGGAAAGAATTCCACTTTCAAAGCTTCAACAATTGGTTTCCTCAGTTCCCAAACGTTTATTGAGTGTTGTTAAAAGAAAAGGTGATGTAACACAGTGGTGAACATGTCCTTTCCCAACTACTTTGGCACGTGTTGCAGCCATGAAATTCTAAGTTAATTATTATTTGTAAAAAAAGAATAAAGTTTATGAGTTTGAACATCAAATATATTATCTTTGTAGTGCATTCAACTGAATATGGGTTGAAAATGATTTGCAAATCATTGTATTCCATTTATATTTACATCCAACACAATTTCCCAACTCATATGGAAACGGGGTTTGTATATATATATATATATATATATATATATATATATATATATATATATATATATATATATATATATATATATAAAGTTTACATACACTTGTAAAGAACATAATGTCATGGCTGTCTTGAGTTTCCAATACTTTCTACAACTCCTATTTCTTTGTGATAGAGTGATTCGAGCACATATTTGTTGGTCACAAAAAACAATCATGAAGTTTGGTTCCTTTATGCATTTATTATGGGTCTACTGAAAATGTGACCAAATGTGCTGCGTCAAAAGTTGACTTACAGCAATGTTGATATTTGTTTACATGTCCTTTGGCAAGTTTCACTGCAATAAGGCACAAGCTTATGCTTGAATTTTGACCACTCCTCTTGACAGAATTGTTGCAGTTTAGCTAATTTTGATGGTTTTCTGACATGGACGTGAACTTGTTTCTTCAGCATTGTCCACACGTTTAAGTCAGGACTTTGGGAACGCCATTCTAAAATCTGAATTTTTGCCTGATTTAGCCATTCCTTGGCCTCTTTTGACATGTGTTTGGGGGTTATTGTCCTGTTGTAACACCCAACTGCGCCCAAAACCCAACTTCTGAGCTGATGATTTAAAGGGGAACATTATCACAATATCAAAAGGGTTAAAAACAATAAAAATCAGTTCCTAGTGGATTGTTGTATTTTTTGAAGTTTTTTTCAAAATTTTACCGGTCTCGGAATATCCCTAAATAAAGCTTTAAAGTGGCTTATTTTCGCTCTCTGCGAAGACACTGGCCATTTCCCTGTGACGTCATACAGTGCTGCCAATGTAAACAAACAATGGGAATACCACAGCAAGATATAGTGACATTAGCTCGGATTCAGACTCGGATTTCAGCGGCTTAGGCGATTCAACAGCATACGCATGTATTGAAACAGATGGTTGGAGTATGAAAGTATTGAAGAAGAAACTGAAGCCATTGAGCGAATTCATAGTCATAGCATGGCCGAATAGCTAGGTTAGCATCGCCGGTAAAATGTGCGGACCAAACGATCAGGACTTTCGCATCTTTTGACACGGGAGCAACTTAAATCCGTCGATTGGTAAGTGTTTTTCTCGCATTAAATGTGGGTGGAAGGAAATGTAATATCGTTGCAAATGCATCTGCAGGTTATCCATACATCTCTGTACCATGTCTGCTTTAGCACCGCCGGTAAATACGTAGCATGTTAGCATCGATTAGCGTAGCATGTTAGCATCGATTAGCTGGCAGTCAACATCAACAAAACTCACCTTTGTGATTTCGTTGACTATCGTTGCAAATGCATTTGCAGGTTATCCATACATCTCTGTACCATGTCTGCTTTAGCACCGCCGGTAAATAGCATGTTAGCATCGATTAGCGTAGCATGTTAGCATCGATTAGCTGGCAGTCAACATCAACAAAACTCACCTTTGTGATTTCGTTGACTATCGTTGCAAATGCATTTGCAGGTTATCCATACATCTCTGTGCCATGTCTGCTTTAGCAACGCCAGTAAAGAGCATTTCAGCATCAATTAGCGTAGCATGTTAGCATCGATTAGCTGGCAGTCAACATCAATAAAACTCACCTTTGTGATTTCGTTGACTATCGTTACAAATGCATCTGCAGGTTATCCATACATCTCTGTGCCATGTCTGCCTTAGCATCGCCGGTATAATGTGGAGACACTCCGGCACATTCAATGGGGTCTGGTGGCAGATTTCTTGCCACTTTCGCATCTTCGGGCCAGTGGTGCAACTTGAATCCCTCCCTGTTAGTGTTGTTACACCCTCCGACAACACACCGACGAGGCATGATGTCTCCAAGGTTCCAAAAAATAGTCAAAAAAACGGAAAATAACAGAGCTGTGACCCGGTGTTTGCAATGTGTTGAAAATGAAAATGGGGGGGGGGTTACCTCGGCGACGTCACATTCTGACATCATCGCCTCCAGCGCATTAAACAGAAAGGTGTTTAATTCGCCAAAATTCACCCATTTAGAGTTCAGAAATCGGTTAAACAAATAGATGTCTTTTTTCTGCACCATCAAGGTATATATTGATGCTTACATAGGTCTGGTGATAATGTTCCCCTTTAAGGTAGGTGTTGTGTTCCTGGGATTAAAAGGCCTTGGCTTTTCTCCCCCGAACATATTGCTGGGTATTGTGGACAAACAGCTCAATAATACATGAACAAAGATAAGACCTTCTGGAGGAAAGTTCATGATCAGTGACCTAATTTGCTTATGTGGTCCACTGGATGGTGACAAATTTTGCAGATTTTTTCAATTAAGTTGGAGGCACCGTGCCGGCCAGATTCCTTATTAAACTTGTGACATCTGGCGGGCCCCACTGTAAATGCCGGAATCCACACTTGGCCCGCCCGGCGTAGTTTGGACACCCCTGATCTAGCTGCATGGAACATTAATTTCACCTCATACCAACTGGATGACAAGGCTCTAAAGCGAGGGTCGTCCAAACCATATTGTTCAAATTATCTTCTCGTCTTTCATGAACGACTTTAGGAAAAGTCGGTAGGGCAAAAAAAAACAAAAAAACTTTGAGGTGATGTCAAGAAGTAAATCTTTTAAATGGTGGAAACCGTACGCAGGATGTGTATCATTAACTTGAGGTTAGTCTGGTGTGGTGTATGTTTTGGAAAGGAAAACTGAAAAAAAAAAATAAAAATGGGTCGATCTCATTTAATGTTACAAAAAAAAAAAAAAACTGTGAAGCTTGTTTTCATTTTCATTATGTTATCATTTTATGTAAGAAAACATGCATTAAACAACTTACTTGTTATATGTTGAATTTATTTGCTTTAATATATAATGTACGGCTCAGATTGTAGCACAGTCGTCCAGAAATTTGAGGATTCCTGGTACGAATCCAGCTTCTACAATCCAAGTCGCTGCCCTTGTGTCTTTGGGCAACTGTCGTCACTCACCTTGCTCCCAGTACCACCCACTGGGGTGTTGGAAAAGGTTTGGAACGCTATTCAGGTCTTGTTTCATACAAAAGGCGCACCAGATTATAAGGCGCATTAAAGGACTCATATTATTACGATTTTTTTTTCAAAATGTAAAACACTTCCTTGTGGTCTACAGCAGTGTTTGTTAACCACTGTGCCGCGACACGTGAGATACAATCTGGTGTGCCGTGGGAGATGATCTAATTTCACCTATTTGGGTTAAAAATATTTTTTGCAAACCAGCAATTATAGTCTGCAAATTATGTGATGTTGATGACTGTCGGTGCTGTCTAGAACTCGGCAGGGTAACCGTGTAATACTCTTCCATATCAGTAGGTGGCAGCCGGTAGCTAATTGCTTTGCAGACGTCTTGAACAGCGGGAGGCAGTGTGAAGGTAAAAAGGTGCCTAATGCTTAAAAAGAATAAAACAAAAGGTGAGTCTCCTAAGAAAAGGCATTGAAGCTTTGGGAAGGCTATGCAGAACGAAACCAAGACTGAACTGGCTGCAAAGTAAACAAAAACAGAATGCTGGACGACAGCAAAGACTTACTGTGGAGCAAAGACGGCGTCCATAGAGAACAGCTCCACAAAGAAGGATAAAAAGAACTGAAATATTCTTGATTGCTAAAACAAAGTAAATGCGGGAAATATCACTCAAAGGAAGACAAGAAACTGGTACAGCTTACTGCGAGGGATGTTCACCCGGGATGCAATCGGACTGAAGGTAGGAATATTTTTAATTCTGACTATGAAAGGGGTACAAACAAAAGGCACTCACGGCAAAGGCACAACTTAGCGAAGGAAACAAAAACTAACACTTAGCGTAAACTATGGCCATGAAACAAACAACATTTACTGTGGCATGAAACAAGCAGTTTAAACTTATGGTTTTGTCGCCAGGCAGACTAACTGAAAAAGACAGGCTTAAATAATAATCTCATGATTAGCGACAGGCGTGAGCCGAACAAATGAGGCAGGTGAAACTGGTGCGTCGCCATGGTGACAAAACAAACAAGGAAGCGCAAACAGGAACTAATGAAGTCTAAAACTAGCAGAACATAACACAAACATGATCCGGACCACGGATCATGACAGAAAATACCAAAAAAAGAGAAAAAGCCACTAAAATATGACAATTTCTGCTGGTGCTGTGCCTCCGGATTTTTTAGACGCAAAAAATGTGCCTTGGCTCAAAAAAGGTTTAAAAACACTGGTCTACATAACATGTAATGGTGGTTCTTTGGTCAAAATGTTACATGGATGATGTTTTGCAGACCAACTTCAAGTCGCTTTCTGACAGTCGCTTCAGGATGCGCCGTTTTGTGGGGGGTCTTATTTACGTGGCTCACCTTCGACAGCGTCATCTTTGTTGTGGCGGTGTAGCGTGCAAGGACGGTAGTGGAAAAAGTGTCAAAAGATGGAGCTAATTGTTTTGATGTCATTCAGACTTTACTTCAATCAATAATGGAGCAGCATCTCCTCAACCATGGCTATCTAGTGCAACAACACTGGAAATGTGTTCCGTGAAAAATCATCCGACTAATAACTCAAGTTCCTTGGGTGAATAATGTAGACCACTACACCGGTATTTTTTAGCGCTTCCATAGCGAGATACAAGTTCGAACTTTACGCTAATTTATATTAGAAATGGCAACAACAGAGGATGAACATCCCATAACAAGAAGATAGTGAAAAAGAAGAAGCTTATCGACTACGGCATCAACACGGACTACAGTGGCGGGAATGCGCAAATTTTCAAGACTTATGCAGATCTCAAATACACATGAGCAGCTACCAGAAGGTAAAACAAATTGGTTTTCCACAATATTGTAAAACAAAACGCCGGATAATATGTCTGCTAATGGGTGCCGATTTGCGGTCTTTATACACAAACCATAGTAATACTTCTATCTCTGACTAGGGTAGCTGTAATAGGCCGACAATCCATCAAGTGGTGAGGCTTCAAAGTCAAACTAAAACATTACGACAGATTTGAGCGCCGTGTGTAATGTTTTATTTCAAGGGAACATCTAAAATGTTTATGTGTATGTGTATTTGTAACTAAATTAATAATGATATAATGTGCTTTTTAAACAAACTTTCAAAAAGTATTTGTATCTAAATTAATAAATGACAAAATATCTTTTTGAAACTTTCAAAATGTATTTGTAACTAAATTAATAATAAATAAAATATGTTTCTTAAACTTTCAGAACGTATTTGTAAATAAATTAATAAAACATGGTTCGTAAATAAACTTTTGAAATGTATATGTAACTTAATAAATATTAATAAAATATGTTTAATAAACTTTCAAAATGTATTAGTAAGTAAAATTATAATACAGTATTGTTTTTAAATAAACTTTCAAAATGTATTTGTAATTAAATTAATAAAAAGTAATAAAACATGTTTCTTAAATTGTCAAAATGAAAGTGCAAATGAAAATACAGCTTCACCACATGCGTCTTAATTTTTGCGCTGAAGAAACTTCTGACTTATTCTGTTTGTTTGACATTGTCATTACTGCCACAGCTGACAAAAAGATGTTTTGTTTTTTTCCCGCGGCCCTCAATGGTTCCCCGGCCCTACGGTTAAAAAACACTGGTTTGCGTATGCTATGTTTTTATATGTGTGCTCTGCAGATGGCCTCTATCGTGACAACAGTTCTTCATCACTGAATCACAAATGTGAGCAATCCATGTCAGTAACAGCTCATTCCTTCTGTGCTAGTGTGTGTGTGTGTGTGTGTGTGTGTGTGTGCATGTGTGTGTGTTTTCTGGCAATGCTGACTTTATGGGAACATCGCTTTGTTTACACAGTCACCTTTAGGTGACCTCTGATGGTAAGGGGACAAAAAAAACAGGTCGCCGAACGGGATTATAACATATTTAATTTGCTCCTCAGTGATCACGTACAAATTTGTGTGAATTATGCAAAAAAATTTGAATTTGGTCCTCATGAACCATATTAACTCTTTTTCCCCAGGATCCCCAATAAGTATGATCAGCACATAATGCCTCCACAACCTTTAGAAAGGGTAGTCCCCACAAGTACTGAACAAAAACATGGCCCCCATTCCAAATGATAACCAGTGTGTGTGAGTGTGTGTGTGTGTGTGTGCGTGCGTGTGTGTGTGTGTGTGTGCGTGTGTGTGTGTGGTCTGTTCCATGCACAATTATTTAAATTTGGTCCCCATGAACCATGTTACTCTTTTTCCCCAGGGTCCCCAGTAAGTATAAACAGCACATTACTTCCTCAATCCAGAGATTTAAAGATGTGTATGAGATAACTGGACAGTGGCAATTTTACCTAATTTTTTTGATGCCTCCACAACCTGTAGAAATGGTGGTCCCCACAAGTACTGAACAAAAACGTGGTCCCCATTCCAAATGATAACCAGTGTGTGTGTGTGTGTGTGCATGTGTGTGTGTGTGGTCTGTTCCATGCAAAATTATTTAAATTTGGTCCCCATGAACCATATTAACTATTTTTCCCCAGGGTCCCCAGTAAGTATGAACAGCACATTACTTCATCAATCCAGAGATTTAAAGATATGTGTGAGATAACTGGGCTGTGGCCATGTTACCTCATTTTTTTTATGCCCCCACAACCTGTAGAAAGGGTGGTCCTCACAAGTACTGAACAAAAACGTGGTCCCCATTCCAAATGATAACCAGTGTGTGTGTGTGTGTGTGTGTGTGTGTGTGTGTGTGCATGTGTGGTCTGTTCCATGCAAAATTATTTAAATTTGGTCCCCATGAACCATATTAACTATTTTTCCCCAGGGTCCCCAGTAAGTATGAACAGCACATTACTTCATCAATCCAGAGATTTAAAGATGTGTATGAGATAACTGTGCAATGGCCATTTTACTTCATTTTTTTTATGCCTACACAACCTGTAGAAAGGGTGGTCCCCACAAGTACTGAACAAAAACGTGGTCCCCATTCCAAATGATAACCAGTGTGTGTGTGTGTGTGTGTGTGTGTGTGTGTGTGTGTGTGTGTGTGTGTGTGTGTGTGTGTGTGTGTGTGTGTGTGTGTACGTGTGTGTGTTTTTTGTGTGGTCTGTTCCTTGCAATGATCCAAGCCAACGCAAGACCATAAAATAAGAGCGTACTGTGTCACTAACTTCACCTCGGAGATCAATAAAGGCTGGGAGGACATGTTCACATCAGGGAGTCAGTGAAGTAAATCAAAGCCGTGAGAGCTTGACGGTGACCCCCGACTACCACTTCTTATTTTAGTCTGTGTTCCGTTCTCATGGTAACGCTCCGAGTTCTGATCTCATCTTGCTTACGAGAAGCGGGTCTACACCCAAGTCAACACGAAGATGGCGTTAAGCATCCTCAAGTGGCGAGAAGAAGCGATTGATTCATAGCCGCATGCTTTTACGGCCATGTTTTTGTGGTTTCCTGGATTCTTAGATTTTTTTGGGTGCGTAATCCACAGTTTGACACGTTGAAGGTTGTGTGAGCGTGTACAGGATTCATATCTGGGAGATGACAGTTGTTGTAGTTGGCCTAGCGAATGTCTCGGAGAACGCGGTAAGAGCCGACCAAAACATCCGGTCTTACTTGCTCGCATTAGCTCATAGCTAGAGATCGACAGAGCTTTGTTTTTTCCAGTCTGGGCGTGCAGAACTGCTAAAATAATATCTGAACATTTATCCATGAAAATATGGAGAAGGTGCTGGAAGGAGATAACGTGGAAGTCTTCTTCTAGGGGAATAATGTACGTTATTGTTACATTACTTCATAAAATTACTGTAGTTGCTTGTAGTACGTTCTATGGTATTTTCATCCAAGATTTTTTATCTAAATGTGTTTTGGGTTGTTTGAAAAGGCAGGTTACATATTAAAATTATGCTCTTTTGGGGAAGCCAAATTGATTTTGATTAATTTCAATTGCACCACAAGCTTTTTGAAGTACGAGCTCGGTCACAGAACCAGTTACATTTATATCCCGTGATACCACTCGAACGTATGAAACGTGTGTAAGACTACTTTTTTTTTTTTTAACCATTTGGTGAAAAGTGAAATGTCTTGATCCACGTCGACAAAAAATTACCTAAGATAAGTATATAACACAAATGTACATTGTATTGTGTTTAGGGCTGGGCGATATATCGATATACTCGATATATATGTCTCTGTGCGATTTAAAAAATGACTATCGAGATATTCAAGTATATGTTCTCACGCAGTTGCTTTTAGCTGCTGGCATTACACTACAGGCTCTTCTCACTCCTGGTCACAGACATCAAGCGCACCTTCTTACATACGTCATAAACTGTCACGTCATACGTCACATACGTATACGCCCTCGCGGAGCAGAGATGTAGCAACATGGGTAACGTTAGCTGTGATGCTAGCGGAGCCGTGCGAGAGGTGCGAATCTGGTAACAAATGAAGGAAGAATTAATTCCCAAGAAAAACAGCAGGGGGTCCATCGTCTGGCGGGGGTTTGGCTTCAAGTGG